>NC_133586.1:20574226-20874226 GCF_964106895.1 Numenius arquata | reverse complement strand
ATCATCACCGGTTCACAAGCTGGGGCCACTCCATTCAAAACCAGAAGGCCAACAAAGTGCAGGAGACAGACACAAGGCTGGTTCTTACTGCACCCAACCCAGCTTACTCATCCCTCATGTACCACCACAGCAAAGAGATGTCACAAGGCCTTCATCATGACTGGAATCATAATATCCATGATTCACATGGAAGACTTTTTATACAAAGCACCGAGATAAAAATAAAACTAAGGGGAAAAAACTTAACAAGAAACTTGTTTCACTCCCTACAAGATGGATAAACCAAGACGAATGTAAACAGTTCAACTTGACCCAAATATTTTTTCGTTGCTGAGTAACCCTGCAAAAAATGTTGTTATCTCACTAGCATCTGTGGAGATTAGAAGGAAGGGAATTTTAAACAAACATTCATTGTCCCTTATTTTAGGAATTTCAGTCTGGACATGAGCTCTTGGGACTGCTGCTCTTGCAGCACCCCTGACCCCTCTTCAGTAGGGAACAAACAGCTGAGGAGGGCCGGAAGCACCTGTAACATCTCCAACACATTAACATGCTGTTGACATGAAGGTTTACATGAAACATTTGGGTTTACAGCTTTCCAAGTTCTTCTAAGAGAAGGATGCGGCTGCTTTCTGAAGGCTAGGAGCAGGAAATACACACTCCAGCCATGACTACAGCAGGAGGTGGGAGGAGGGGTAGTCACAGCAGATGCCTCGAGCCATTTTGGGTGGCAGTAGGCATTCGCCGAGGGGCTCAGACTTTACAGCCCACACTGGCTGCCATATGTTGTGACAGTAGCTCAGCATCACACAGGACCCAATTTATAGCATGCTTCACGGCTGCAAGTACCACGCTATCCTCTTCTCTCCATTAGTACGATCACCTCCTAGCACCTTGCTATCTTATTTACTGATTTTTTTCATGTTTTTGTAGGTAGAGGAAGATCTGATAGATCAGCTGAGAGATTCAGGCATGAGGTTTAAGTCTCATTTGTACTCTGGAGGTCAGGCCTCCTCACTCCTTCACTCCCTCCCAACAGATAAGCACTATCTCAACAACACACAGATGCTTTTAGAGATCACCTTGGCCCCGGCTAAGCTGCGCAGCACTTCTGCCGCGTGTGTCCTGGAGTCGGAAGCGGACGGCAAGCAAGGCTGTGCCTGCAACACCAGGAGCTCGGAACGGGTGGGGTGGGGAGATTACAGCTCTGAAAAGGGCAGCCCTTCCAGCAACAGCAGCCTTCCTTGTTGAATTTCTACTGGAGTAACTCAGGGAAGTGCGAGCAGAGGGGGAAGAAAGGCCTGAAGGTACCAGGATGGAAATCAGTCTTCCATCAGCCAGGGCTTGGAGGGAGAGGATGCCAGCGGCACCTGGCAACAGGCTGCAATGAAGAGTGGAGGTACAGCACCACTGTGCTTTTGTTACACAGAGGTAGCAGTGTAACCCCAGTGCTGTGGCATGATGGCAGGGCGATACCGCAGCCCAACAAGCTCCGGAGATGGGAGAAGTGGGATGCTTTCCCCCAACCTGAGAGCAGTGTCCTTCCACCCTGGGATGCGGGAGGCTCTCACTTCTGGAGGACTCTGGGAAATATGGCACTCTGCTCAAAATATTTAGTCTCAGTCACATTTAGACAACTTCAGGAGATAGACCTTCTGCCCCACATGAGAGGAATGAATGAGGTCAGTTCACACTCAGTCACTGGAAGGAGGAGGTCACCCCAAACCACTTGTTTGCATCCAAGCTGGGTCAGCCCAGCTGCCAAACTAACAAATAAGGCCATTTACTCTGCAAGGGCCCTTAAAATATCAACTTGGTGCGAGTATTACAGCTCCCACCAGGGCTCTGAGGGAGGACAGTCATCCACACTCGCACTAGGCAACTGCAGTTGCATCTCTCAGATGCATGGAGAATCTGGGATATTTTTAACGTTTTGAAAGAAACAGCCCCTCAGCATCAGTTATTTTAACTCAGTACAGAGTCCGTGCATTGAGCCCGGTCCTACCACACGTACATTTCCTAGTGCTCTCCCCCTCCCTCCACGGCAGCTGCTGGCCCTGGCCTGCTCTGCCTCCCAACTCACAGCAGTGCATCCTCAGGTGATGCATCTCTGTGACACGCACAACAGGCACAGCCAAGGAGCTTCCTGGAGGAAGCAATTACAGAAATTGAGCTCACCCAAACAATTAAAAAAGCAGAGATATATCTCACAGCTCCAATTTTTCTCTCTACTACATCTAGGACCTGCATCAGACTAAAATGCATCATCAGTAGCAGACTTTGCTCTTCTCCAGTTGCTGCCTGAAGCTCCACCAACGCTGACAGCTCTACAGGGCTAGTCCAGAAGCTCCAGTTCACCAAGGACATCAACACAGCCCGGCTGTTCCATTTAGGCTGGATCAACCAGTTCCATAATGGAAGTGGTATTGGTTACACCAGTGCAGACCAGAGCCGAGGAGCATTTGGCCCCACAGCAGCATCTTCAACCCTGGAAAGCAGAGGCTTCTGTCTGATCACAGCCTGCTAAAAGGCTTTGCTCCTCCTGCCCTGCCTGGCAGCAAATACATCACAGCCAAGTCCATAATCCTCCCAGCAAAGAAGATCTCAGCTGCAACTTAATCTGAACTTCTACTTCAGCTCTCACAGCCAGCTCAAATGAAAACGATAAAGGAAAATCCATGAAGTGAAGCAGGTGGTGAGGGGGCCAGAGGCAGAGAATGCGACTGGAAAGAGCAATGCCACCACAGATCTAGCAGTGCAAACGTTAATTGCTTTTTAATTATTCCAGTGCTTTCCTTCCCCGGTGGCTGGTAATTATGGGATTCCTGCCTGCCCTCCGGTGGCTAAGGAGAAGAGGAAAACCAAGAGCACGTCAGCAGAGCAAACCCAGGAACCGAGTATCCCCAACGGCCTCTTTTACCCCACAGTGCACAACAGGAAGCTTCAGTGACATTTCTTTTGAGCACCATTGCAGAGCAAGTCTACTGGGGCACCTCAGCCATCTCTGGGGGAATCTGAACCACCAGTGCTACCTATGTGGAGACTATGGAGAAGCCAGTACCTTGAGTTTCCACCTGACTCAAGAGCATGGTTTGCCTCTTATCAGATACATCAGTATGAAAGAGAGTAAACAAAGCAAGGACAGCCCAGACATTTTGCTCCAGATTCATCTGCATTTCTGAGGTTCTAAAGAACAGAGGGAATGGCCTTCTCTGTCCCGCTGCCCCCATGTCCCTGGATCCAGTCACTTCCAGCCCTCAGAGAAGGGCCCCACTGCCTCTCAGCACAATTCATGCTATCAACACCCATATGACAAAGTCGGCTTTGTGCATCTCTATTCTGCTTTCTGACCCAGGGAAGCCCAGCTTGGTAAAGCACAAGCCAGATGATGAATATGGCACAGCCACCACCAGGTATATCAGCTGTCATGAGCGCCATCTGCAAGTGTCCCCATCCCCCCCAACCTCTCCCCGCCATAGTCCCAAGTCACCACCAGGTTCAGAACTTCAAGCCTTCAGCAGATCCCCTCCATGGGAATCTCACCCAGCACCATGAGAGAATTTTAAAAGACACATGTTGTGAACAAGCAAAGAGGCTGCTGAGAAAAACCTGTGTTTAACTTTCAGGTTCAAATCTATTCTCCTCCATCCACTCCAGATGCTACTCAAGACACTTTGGAAATGGATATTTGAAGATATCATGATCAAAGCGAGAGGAGGAGGAGGGCAAGAGCAAGGGCACAGGAGTCCCATTAGTAGGAAATCAGAATTCAGCTACGTCCCTTACACAAGACAAAGGTGAGATGAAAGCTCTGGAAGGAAGACAACATGGGATCGCAGCAGCATTGACTTCCTTAACATCTGTAAGCAGAAAACATGCTCACTGCTTCCATACAGGAAAGGGCACAAACTCAGCAGTTTTCTTCTGGTAGGTTGACGGGAATTTGAAACAGACTTTTCACAGTGCCAGTTATTTCTGGATTTTAAAGGCCCAAGAATAGCTTCTGCTTCTTGCAGGCCTGCGTACGAGCACCCAGATGTCTGCCTAGGGAGCAGCAGTCTGCTCTCAGTATGGCAGAATATCCTCTGGCAGGATGGGAACTGGACTAGTAGCCAGGAGACCTGAGCACAGTTTGCCCTACAATACCCTGCTTCGCTTCACAAGAAGGACAAAGGTTTCCATCTGAGCAGTGTTCCCACCGGGGCAGCTCAATGCCAGTGCTAATGCGTCAGCAGCCCTACAATCTCAGACTCGATTACTGAGAGTGCAAAAGCGGTCTCACAACTGAGCCATGAGTGCTTCCTTAGGCGCTCATAGCCCAAAACCTGCAAAGAACAATCTTTCATCACCCCCCGGTAGCTCAGGGAGCTCTAAAAGAGAAACAGCCACCAAGGAGCTTGTGACGAAGTAGTTGTGTCTACCAGTGAGTCAGAGCAGCTCAGCTTGTACCCAGAGAATGACGTGTCGTCTTCAGGATGGTGATAATCGCCCTCCACCCATTTCTTCCAAGCAGGAGGGGATGGGCTCAAGCCACAAACCAGTCTGGCCTCAAAGCTACAGTACATGTGAGGGAGGTCTGTGACAAGCTCCCTCTGCCCCACCTTTGGGGTCTGCATGTCATACCATTAGCCAGGTGCTGACTGCAAAACCCATCAGTGAAGATGCTGAACACTAATGATCCCAGAGCCGCCACAGAAGAATAAGTCAAAGACCCATCTTAGCCAAACCTTCCTCCAAGTGGGCAGGAACTGGTGCTGACTCCACAAGGCCATTTTTGCTGGCATTGTCATTACAGTGCCAGAAAGTGACTCACATCTTTGATGGGAGCTCAGAGGAGAGGGACTGGGGAAATCACATCTCATCCTGCCTTTCCCTGGCCAAGCCTCTTAAAGCGGGGTGGGGTTGGGTGGGGTGGGAACCATCATCCTTTTTAACACCAGAGAAAAGAATTGGTGAAGCAGAAGCACAAACAAGCTCACCACAAACAAGGGCAGCTGGTCAGCACCCCAAGGGCTGCTGTACGGCCAGAAGATCTGGGGCTGAACACTGTCAGTGCCTGCAAGGAGACACACAGGCATGTTGTGAGCAAGGGGGGACTGAACCCCAGGCCAAAGGGGTTCCAAAGCTTCCAAAGGAAGAGTGAAGCCTGCAGCACCACCACATCCATGGCCACTGTGCCATCTAGCCACTAGGGTGTGACAAAACACCACCGAGGGCGCACAGATAACCACCCCCATGGCCACTTTGGTACTAAGGAGCAACAAGCAATTTGGGGACCAGGAGACAGACTTCAGTGGTAGTGGCCAACAACACAATGTACATACGACAGCTAGGAAGCTCTTGTACCTTCACAGGCACTGCCCTGTTCCCCAAGGACCCAATTCCAAGCCCTCCAAAAAAAAAATCAATGAGATAACAAGGAGATGAGTTGCAGCCAATATGGATTTGTCAAGTGCAAATCACATCAAGCCAATCTATCTTCCTCCTATAACAGCATAACAGGCTTTCGGCAGAGAGCACTACCTGTCAAACATCTCAGCTTTAGTAAGGCTTTTGACACTGTCTTGCCTGCCGTTCTCATAAGCAAGGGCAATATGGCCTTAAGAAAAACTCTGACAGGGCAGGTATAAAACTGCTCAGAGAGCCATATGCAGAGGGCAGATACCAGTGGTCTCCTCTGCTAGAAAGCAAGAACATGTTGACAAACAGGATTTTGTAGGAGTCTGTCACATACTGGCTCTCTTCAGGACTTCTCACTACTGACCTGGATAACGGAGAAGGAAAGTTACTAAATTTGCAGGTGGCATGAAGGTGGGAAGAACGGCAGGTACTTTTAGAAGACAGGATTAGAAGATCTTGTTATCTCAAGAAATCATCCTTCCTTTATTTTTTTTTTCCCAGGCAGATACAAGGGCCAGGTTTTTCCTCTCAGGCAGGTATAATCAGCTGGCTAAGAACAAGTGTCCAAATACAAAGAACAAATTTTCAGGGCCTATTGCTTCACTAGTCTTGCATATCAAGAGCTACTGATGCTGCAAGGGGTCTGGAGGCCTCTTGTTCTTGACCCTATGACAGTAGTATCTAAGGTCCAAGACAGACTAGCAACATATTGTGTTAGGCAGGCATGTACCCAGGGCATCCCTTCCCAAGCCGCTTGCAAACAGAATCACTTTCAAGCTCAAAGGGCCCTGAACAGGATCAGAAAACACAAATTCCCACTCCCAGGCTGCTCTTTATCTACTGCATCACTGTCACCTCGTTGTAACTGGCACATTCACTGTCTCTTCTGAGAGCTGCTTCAGCAGGGAAGGTGTTCCTGTGCCAGAAGCACATCATGCTAATGATGACAGCCAAGCACATACGAGATCTGACTGCTGTGCGCACCATACATGTTTCATAAAGTTGTCCCAACTGCCTTCTCAAGCCCTTCCCATAACCAGCTGCACATGACTGCTGTCAAGGGATCTTCCTCTTCCCCTGCTACATCTCACACCATTTTAACCTGTAGTCTCTGCAAGAGAAGGACTTCCCATCGCCAGCTGAGTTTGCCACTGGAAGCAAACAAAGCACAAATGCCCTGCAAAAATAATGAGCCAGCACACCCAGACATGGCAGCTTTTACGGAAAGCCGTGGCCAAGCCCCTGCAATGAGCTACATTTCTAGCCTGCAGGGAAGAGACACTTGCAACCTTTCTCCGCATGACCTTTGGGCTTTCCTCTCTCACCATGCATTCGGTTTATCTTAGTGCGAGCTCGTAGGGAACTGGAGCTTGCAGCCCTGGGAGCTCTGATGTTCCAGGTAAGTTCATTCACTGCCAGAATAAGAAAGAAGAGTTTCCAAATAATTGACATTTCTTTGTCTTAAAAGAGTTGTTTGTCACAGCCAATTGCAGGGAAGACTGCAAAGTAGCAATGGATTGATTTGGCTCCTATGGAGGTGACTAATGGGAACATGATCCAACAGCTAAGGCAGAAGACTAGATGGCAGTGCCCCCCACAGCTGCCTTTGTAGGAAGATACTTCCCTCATACGTAATGAGCAAATCTTTGTACCACGCTCCCTGTGTGTACATCTCCTGGGGGTGAATATAGTACATCTTTGCCACGCACTCCAAGAACCCAGAATGGGGAGAAGATACTTGAAATGAAAGCAGGATTGCTGGGCTAGGGAAAGAAAGTCAGCATTGCACCCAGTCAGCTGGCAAAACCCTGTTCACTGCTGTGGATGTGAGCGATGGGTATTGATGAAGCAGATTACACAGAGCATCACCCAGACCACGGGCTTTTAGCACCCTGTGGAGCATGATTGAATGCAGCCTTATCCCTCCTGAATAAAGTCAGAAATAAAGTGTTGCAGCAGAAATCATAGTGAGACTTGGGGTCATCCCAGGGCAGGTCTCTTCATGTTAAGGGGCAAGACAATCTATGCATCAGCAACTTGACCAAATTCAAAGAAATGTCACAGGAAGAGCCAAAGCAGAAGATGAAATGGCTTGTATTTATTAGCAACCACAAGAGAGAGGAGCAAGATCAAGCCATAAAAGCGAGGCATTAGCACCTCTATGATCAGCATAAATCTATGAGGACCTGCCATCTCTCTCACCGGTGCTTACTGCAGTTTCTCTCCTGAGGGATGGGCTATGCATGTACATCTGTACATGCTCCTCAAGCCTCACTGCGTGTGACAACCTTGGAGCCCTCAGGTGAGGCTCTGCAGCCTGCCATTGCATTTCCTCCTTCAGAAGAACTTGGGCATCATTGCTGCATGCTTAATGCTGCCAAAAAGCCTGTGAAGTTTAAAAACGGGATTGTCATCACTTCTGTCATTCATACGGATGCCACTGCCACAAGGGTGTCCTAGAACTTAGACTAGATCAGCTCATAACTAAGGGATCACACTGGGAGATGAATGGAAGCTACAAGCTATGTAAATTCACCACAAAAATTGCACTTTGAGTGCTGGAAGCCAGAGGTTAGTTGTGCTACTGGCACAGCCAGTTCAGTTCTTAGCTTATGCCTCCTTGCATCCCTTGCTGCCTTTAAGTTACCATGTCAGAGCACCTGTGATCCACATTATTAATGCCAGGATCTCAGCTCATCCCAGAGTGAGAACCGTGCCACAGCCACAGTTATGCCTTTCATCACCTCACAGCTAGACCACAGCAATATGACAACCCTGCAACATTCAAGAAGCTCTAGCTGAAATATTCTCTGCATCCCTAAGCGCTCTGTAATCCCATTATCACGACCTCACTGGGCCCCTGTCTCACAGCTCCTGATGTAGGGATCAAGGAGAAACCTGACTCAAAGCGCTGGCTGGCCCCTCTGTCCCTGTAGCCTCATCAACAGAGCTAAGGCTGCCTTCCAGGACGAAGTCCTGGGCATGGTACTTGTGATCATCGCAGAGCACCATGGTGCCTCACAAAGGCTGATCTCACCCACACACAGCAGACAACCTTCTCAGCCTCTGTTGAGCTGTGCTCCCCAGGGAACACAGGTTATCATAAACAATTCCTGCTGCAAACTGGGTTTCTTTGCGCTACCTGGTCTGACAGAAATACACCACGACGTGTGGATTTAAAGGCAATACCCTAGAACATGACTTTCCACTGCAGGCACTTAACCCCTGGGATGACACCGAAGTATCCAGGCCCTGACAGACGCAGGCACATTCACTGTAATGCATGGCTCAAAGATGCTCAGATGTATACCTTCAGAGCACAGGAAGCTCTGTCTACAGCCTGCACTATGGTGGGAGAGCTTATAAGCTCTCGGTCAGCTTGTTCAGCCACAGCAAATTAGCGTGGAAGTTGTTTGGCTCGTTTGGAACAGGACTCAGACAAATTATTTGGAAGAGGACAGATATTACAGACATGAATGGGAGAGGTGGGTTCTCCAGTCAAAGCAATGACTATCGTGGCATGAGGTGACAGAAAGAAAGAGATGGTGTTTGTGCCTCTGCTGAGCTCATACCATTCCCCTATGGCTTAGCTCCCTCATCTGTAAAGACAAGGATAACTTTGCTCACCTATCAATCTCCTATTTGCATCAGAAACAAAGAATAAAGGTCTGATCCCATGGGGTTCTGATTCACTCTGCTGAAAGTGCTTTATTCTTTTAAGACAAGTTAATGGGAGTTGTGGTGCAAAGCAATCCACCTTGTTTGGATGCGCTGGAAGAGATGACTTATCAAGAAAGGCAGCCTCAACGCCTCATCTTGCAGATTCCCAAACATTGCCGTAGGCCTTTTCTTTACCTGCCTCTGCCAATTTTCACCATGAGCTGTACTGCTTTATTATTGTCTCTCTAAGGTTCCTCTACATGCTCCAAGCTCATCCCAGACTACCTAAATGCCAGGCGTTGCAGGCAGAGAGCCATTAGCTCTGCAGTGCTGTTATTGCTGCTGCCTGGGCTGGAATTAATGCAGCTCAGACACAACACAGTGAAAATATTGACTTTCCAGCTAATCAAACCAAATTCCATGAAAGCTACAACTTCTAACTTCAAAAAATTCATCAATGATTCATAAATATTTGAAAGTGCCAGATTGATTGCATCTGGATTACTGCAGTGGAGGAGGCTGAGGTCTGGCTGAGAAGGAAGGAGATGGACTAGACAGTTGCTCAGACCTTGATGTCACGTATCACCCTGGGCTACCAGGACTGCACAGATCTTCCCAGCCTCAGACAGGGGATGAACACTGTACCCCAGTGCTACGTTATCTATGCTGGTGTAGCCCTACTCACTCCAGAGCACCCAGTCTGCAGGGAGGATGTACCATCCCAGCTGCTGGGACCACAAAGATTAGGAGCCTGGAATAAATATAGGACTCTGGAATAAATATACATATATATACATACATATATGCCCACCTCCTTCACCCATTGCCCAGCAACCAGGTTGTTGGTATTCCCAGAATGTACCAACCTTCAACTGGCCTCCTGGGAAGCAAGACAATTTGCTAGCCTGGCCTCTCCACCCAGCTCAGCCCTCTCATCTCCTTGGCTGGATGGATGGCATGAAGGAGTGTTTTATTTTCCTAACAACTTTTCCAAGGGAAACAAAATCCAGGAAATTATGCAACAAGTCAAGATGACCTATTTTTACTTCACTCCACAGAGAAGCTCCAACTTTTCCCACATAAAAGAAAATGAATCTGCTGTCTGATTCCAACTTAGAGGAGAGGGGCAAACTTTTTGGAAAGAAAGACTTACAATAAATGATTTGGTTGTGCTGCAGACAGTCTTTGCCACATAAAAGTTGGTTTGCAAAGCCGTTCCAGGCTGCCTTTGACTTCCAAGTCTCTGGAGCTACATTTGTACTCAAGAGAACCTAGCACAAAGTCCTCTCTTGTAAAACCATATATTCAGCTCTTGAAATCAAGAGGAGAAACAGAGGCCTAAAAATCTTACCCTGAAACACAAAATTCTCCCTCATTAGCCACTGATGTGAGGACACAGTCCCAGATGAACTGGAAGAGCCATGCTCCTTCAGGGCACGGAAGACAAGTATCAGAAGAGGACCAAGGCAGGTGCACGGCACTGTGCTGAGCCTGATCTCCTCTGACTGTGCCTCATACTTCAATGACTGCCACGGCAGGAAGCACAAATGATGACTGAAGTGCTCCCATGATTTCAGCATTCAGAGTCTCTCCTCCATAATCCTCCTCTGTAATCCTACAAGCTAACACGGTGCAGCTCCATGTCGCAGCCTCTCCCTTGGTGGGAGCATTAATAACTTCACAGAGTCTGTTGAGGCAGGCTGTGGATGTAGTTGGGGGAGCACACACCCTGCACAAGCCTGGTCTCAGTACTAAGACAAGCAGTAAGGTTGTCTCAAGAGGCTGGTAGTATTCTGTCAAATGTGCCAAGAGACCCAGTTTTTCCAGGAACACTGTATCCACCTCCCCACGGAATGGCACAGGCATGAAAACCTCAGTTCACTGAGTCAGGTACCCCTTGCCCATGGCCTCCACACGGAGTGCAGTGCAGACATGCTGATGGCAAGGACTCTCCCACGCTATAAGGGACAGAAAGTCTTTAGGTACCTGCTCCTGATCCTTTATGGGGGTCAAGCTCGCAGATTCTGCCAGCTGCTTGACCACAGATCCTGATAACGAGGAAAACATTTAGCTGCCAACCTTCTGCAATTTCAGACCTGCACCAAGCTCAAGCTCTAGGCAAAGGGCCTTTCCCTCCCTGGCATTAAATCTCTGGAGCTACATTTGTACTCATCTCAAGTGCACCTCAATACTCAAAAAAACACTGCTTGTGCTGGAAAAAGGAAATGAAAGCAAACATTTTTTTCTCACCACTGAAAACAAACCGAGGCCCTAAGATGGTGATCCTAGACACAAGATCAGGAAACATTCCTCGCCCATAGCTTCCTGGACCAAGCCTTCCCATCTTTCATATCAGAGTAAAGATACCTTTAACACAGTTCATTCAACAGCACTGCTGGTTCCTCCCCAGATATCTAAGAATAAAGTCTTGCCTTCAATGTATTTAAATAAGACTTTCCCTAATCAGAAAAGAAACAGGATAATCATTTGAAGTGATTTAGTGAACCAGTTAAGATTCACAGAAACATCACTTTTATTCGGCAGGGACGGCATATTCATCAGCCTGACCCACACTACTGATGTTGGGAGTTTGAGGGCAGGGCTGCCTCTCGGTTCTGTGCGTTTGCAGCAGGGGGTTCTTATACCACAACTGAGCATCACACACACCACAACAGGCAGCAAAGCAGCAAACGCGCAGATACTGCTCTGCCTGGGGTTTCTGCCACAACACTGCGCTGTCTAGGCCTTTGACACTGCCTTGTAAAAAACCACACGAGGAGGAAGAGGAGAGTCACCTCAGCAAGAGGAGAAGAGGTCCCTGCTAGTGCCACATAACCAACACCACTTGTCTCAAATGCCACCTCCACCCATTTCCAGTGCTGCTGCCTCTTCCCATTCTCCACCATGCCTTTCCAGCTGCTTCTCCATCCCTGCTGCCCGCACACACACATCATTTCTCACCATCACCCACATCCTTGCTCCCAAGGGTGGAGTTGTTTCTTCTCATGGAAATTAGAGGCCAAGGTTGAAACTTGGACTTCAGTTTAAGTAAAAGCCATTTTAAAAAACCTTGTACTCTGAGTTTGCTCATGTAAATTGGTGGCACGCTAGCAGATGTACCAAATATCCTCTAATGTGCGTGTGTCAGTGTATTTCTTCCTTCAGAGATCATTAATGGCTCATGACCAAGGTCAGGAGTCAAGTCTAAGACTTTGCTGCTGATATAAAGGAAAGCATCTCTGCAGTGACACAGGGCACAACCTGCCCAGCTAATAGACTCGCAGGAACTCCATTCCCAGACCTCATCCATCCCCCAATTTATAAATAATAAATTGCCATTTTAAAGCTGCTCTCCAGGAAGAGCATCCTGAGCTTTCCCCACCCCTTGGAGAGTGTGAACACAGATGAGAAGACTGAAACACACAGTGGATTCAAAATTGCTGTAACTAAAATCAGCTTCAAAGCCAGAATAAAAGCAAAGCACAATGCCAAAATCTTCTGGAAAAAGAAAGGTTTTTAGCAGGGAAGGCCTAAAACGGGCAGACCTGGGACCAGCCCCCCCAGCCTCCAGGAGGAAAGGCACTCAGTCACCATAGAGACAACACACAGGCACGATGCTCCTGTCCCCGCTTCGCAACCTTGTCTCCTCTGAGGCTCCAGAGCAGATGGCAAGCTGTGAGCAAGAGGGAAGGAGGGACTGGTGAAATGCTGCATGTAAATAAGACTGCTAAACACTCCTGTTGTGACTCGGCACCAGCCGGGAGAGGCTATTAAGGGGCTGCTGCAGGCAAACGGTTAGCCAACAGTAATGAGTTGGCTACGAGTGACTGATTCCATGTCAAGGTTGGGCGGTATCGATCAGAGATGTACGGCTGCAGTCCTGCCACTTTGGAAAAGATGCGGGCTGATGGATCGCCTGCCAGGCCCACATCATCAGGGAAAGGCAAGGGAGTACAGCGTCCCGAGAGAGACCAGGACAGCGCCATGACTTTGGACGGGAGCCATCCCGAGCGTCAAGCTTCTGCCTGCTTCCAGAAGCAAATGAAGATATTCCTTTTACTATTGGCCTGATGCTCTCAAGAGCATCGTTTCAACACAGATTTCTATCTGGGCCTGGAAGCAGCAAACAGGGATACTTCTCCAAAGAGGCAAAGTTATGCGATTTGCACTGGACCAGCCATAGCCCTGTCGGAGACTCCTCCCCACGGACAGTGGAGGGAAAAGGAAGAGGCACATGAATGTTGCCATGCTTCGACCTGGGAAAGACTGTCACTGCAGCTTAGACTGTCACATCACTACACCAGCCAAGTAGCACGTGCTTTTTCAGGAGCCTCGCCTGCTTTAGCAGGCTTGGGGGGGTGTCTGGGGCTCTTTTTTTTTTTTTTTTTTTTTTTTAATGTGAGGAATTTCCCCCCGTTATATCCCTCCCTTTATACAAGGAACCTGTGTGTATCCTGGGCTCTACCCCTGCTCCAAGAGAAAGGAATGGCTCTGCACCTCGGCAAAGGACTGATGTAGCTTCTCAATGCAGGTTTGGTGCCCAAAGCAACATCAGCTGGTCCCTTCACATGCAAAGAAAGCCAAGCCTTCTACACAGCTACATCAGCAGACAGGCACGCAAGGTGAGAGAAGCAGGAATAATATCCATGTGGATTACGTTATCACTGCGAGACCTTGACAGATTAGGGCTGCAAAGGGCAGCCAAACAGCATGTAGAGACTGTCTCTTGGAGGAGACAAATATCCCCATTTTGGTGCTAATTAGTACACCATATCCCAGCTCAGTTTGCAGGGTCTAGGGGCTTGAAATGAAGGATCTGCCCAGGATCAGTCACGAGACCTGTCACCAGCAGTTACAATTTCCCTGGGTCTGTGCTCTTCCATCCTTCCTTGACTCACACCCTTATACAGCCTAAAAAGACTAGTGATAGTCACAGCTCAAATACTCTATTTAAAGGCTGCCTTGAGGACTAGAAGTTAATTTTAAAACTAACTGACCTAAGCTCTCTGCCATACTACCTCAGGAGGAGTCTGGAAGGGTGGGCGTGCTGCTAATGTGTGTCTAGAGAGCATGTGTTTTACCTCCCAGCTCTTATTTTTCATTATTAATGTCAAGGTTTTTTAACAAAATTTGTCTTGGTCAATTAACTCAGACAGGGATGCTTGTAACATTCCAAATAAAGCCAGCCACATCCTGCACTCAGAAAGATGAGCAAGGCCAGCTCAGGAAACAAGGGAATGACAAGGGCAAGTTATGGCTCACATCTACCCAGCTCCTGCATCCTGGAGAACAACCTACCCCACCAGCCCGACGAGGACACTGATACACCAAGAGGCTCCTGCTTTCCCCATAAGGGTTCCCTTTGCTCTCCTGCAAACGGAGGCTAACACCTGCCTGTGGAAGGAAAGCAAAAGCCTGCTTTGAAGAATATTTGCCCAGTGGATCTAGCGCAATAAAAGCGTACCACAAGTCACAAAGCAGCTCGTGATAGCACTGTGGCAGACTAAAAATAGAAAGAGGCATCCCTTTTCATAGGAAGGTGGCACTTTCCCATCAAAATATCTCCTGGTTTGGTTTTTATCAAACTCAATCACAGGACATTGCAATTTAAGGTAGAGTCAGACAGATTATGGCCATGAGGGTCACATAGCATCCTTGCAGTTTGGTAACAATCACATTGTGGAACCTGGGGCCAATACCCTCGATTTCCAGTAGTTAATCACGCTCTGCAATGGGTTGCTTCATGTGGTTTCTTTTCCTTGCCTGGATGACCACTGCTGTTGAGTTGGAAGGCAATGACCAGCTGGCACCTAAGCAAGATGCAGGCACAGCTATACAAATCCTGGACTACTGAATGAGCCCAATTCCCTTCCCAAAAGTCCTTTAAGGCTGGCCCCAACTGAAAAACATTGTTTCTATATCAAAGCATCCAAGTGCTGGTCTAAAGTATTTCATATCCAAGAGAAAAGATTAGTTCCAGGGAAATTTGCTCAAAAAAAGTAATTTAAAACTGCTTCGTACATCCGAAACAAAGTGTTTTGACTATCAAAATTTCACCTCAGCTGAAAAAAACTCTTCACCAAACTCAGCTCAAATTCAGGGTGCTTACAGAAGCTGTACTTTCACATAAATAGAAGTCATTGTACAAATAGTGAGGAAAGATTTCTGAAAGCCGTCATCTGAACTCACCACTTTTCCCGAGGAATGCATTCACAAGTATATTTTTTGCTACAAGAATTATAGCGCATGTCATTTCCAACAAGAACATGCACAGGACTCACTAACATCTCAAAATTGAAATATGGACAGAGCAGGCACAAACCAGTGGGTGCCTGGAGCAAGAATTGCCTCCGGCCTCCCTGGAGGCCTTCCTCAGCAAGTCAACTGCTAATGAAGAGCTAGTAACGACCAGTCTTAGGGGACGGGCCCCCCCACGCTGCGCGGGCAGGGCAGACCTTGCTGCAGACTGTCACTTGGATTGCCAGATGCAGCGAGACCAGGAGAGGGAAGACTCCAGCAAGCACTGAGATCTGCAAGGGATGAGGCTTGCGTGGAAAAAAGCAGAGTGCTGGTGACCAAAATGAGAACCCAGCCCTGTGCTAAACAGCTCTTTTGGGTGCAAGTTTATTTGCACTGCCCCCACAATTTCATTTTCCAAGTGATGGAAATAAGGAGGGCTCTACATAGCTTGCTTTTAGGCCAGAGCTCGCCTAAAAGCTTGATCTCAGCAGATGTCAGCTCTTGCCAGCCATAGAGTAGAAATCACGGGGCGTAGGTCCAGAGCATACCACTTTTGGCCACGCAAAGCCTGCTAAATTCCGCCCCCCCAACCACCATTCTTCATCCCAGCACCCCCAGCAGCTCGTTCCTGCCCTCACACCACAGCTCACAAGGTGCTTGCACACCTCCGCTGAGCTGAGCTGGTACAGCTATCAGGACCTGTGTTTTACAACCGGACCATTTCAGTGATGAAATGTAGAGCGAAGCCCCATAAACAGCTTTAGCAGTGTAACCAAGGGAGCCGTGTAGGACCTTCTCAGGCCATCTTCACAACAAAGCACCACAGGCACACGTCCCCGCTCAAAACACTTCAGTGTGTGGTCTCTGCTTAAGGGTTACTAACCCCAGCAGTAATTCAGCTGATGAGGCTTCATTCTTCCTTTGCACTGCTCACGTTTGCACATACTTCTGTGGAAGCACCACGGCTGACTTCTGGTTCTTCCCCCTGCCACAACACACCTCACCCGTGCTAGTCCTTTGCAGCCAGGGCCACCTCCACGACGCTTACTCCATGTCATGAAAAAGCCTGCACGTAGCAGAATTAGCAAGCCACATTGGTAAGATGGCAACCCATTACCTGCACCAGAACACATGAAAAACTGTAGCTAACAAAATAAATAAATAAATGCCAGGCTGTCCCAGGAGTGCAGAAAGATTCTGGCTTTGATTTACAATACAAACTAGAACTTGAAGAAAAGCTGATTTCTACTAATTCTGGGAGCCTTACCTGGGTGTTTGTATTTCAAAGGGGAGGTGGGAATTGCAGGGAGCGGAACAGCCCATGAGCTATTGCTCCTGCACAAGCATGGAAGGCAAGTTAAGAAACACCCGAAGAAGGTGGACTGTGTCCACCCAGCAGCCCAAGAAAATGAGTTTTCAGAATAATACTTAGCAGTGAATCCTGCTTTGGGCTGTCCCTGGATAGCCAGCCCTTGGCAGTGCAGGCCACCTGGCACTGGACAACAGCAGCCAGCTCTCCAAATCCAGCCAGCCAACACGCTCCTCACGTACCTGGGGGCACAGCATCGCATCCCGCAGACCCCCAGAGGCAGAGGGCAAGTGCAGCCCATCCATCCCACCAGTACGGACAGGCACGGTCTCTTAGGCCAGCACAGGTTTCTCTCTACCGCTGTCAAGTGCTACACATCAGAGGCAGCACCAATACCACGCTCCTGCAAAACCAGCACTGCCTTGAGGCCACCAACTGGAGACTGACTAGAAACAGAAGTAAAACTGACCTCATCGATTTTCTTTTTCCAAGCAAAGGCAGAAGAAGAATCAGGAGGAGACCACTGGTACCAAGAGCAAGAGACTAATTTGTTGGGGGTTTTCTATTTTTAATTATTTTACATATAATATCCATGTTCTTGATTCCACAGACATTTAAGATTTCTTTGGGCCTGCAAGCTTAAGCAATGTTGCACACATATTTAAGCGGCCGTGGGATCTATAAGTACTAGGTAGGTAAATTTGCTTAATAGGGCTTTTAATTTGCCATTATCCCTTTAAAAATGTATTTGTTCTCTGCTAAATAGTAATAAATTAGCCTAACAGCAATCATTTTTGTTTCTTTAGCATCTTGGAGGTACCTCAATACATTTTACCAACCCCAGTAACCCGATGAGGCTAAATCAACTGACACATGTAGATCTCACAGGGCCTGGTTAGAAGATGGGGTCTTTACAGGAGGAAGCTTGAATTTTTCACTAACTCACTGAAAAATGTATTTATAACTTCAAGTGGGAGGGGAGACGCACAGGAGCTCTGCAAGAAGAGTTCAATCTGTTGAAAGGAGGAAATCTCTCAGCAGATTTTTCTACCCTGCCCACCTTCCTCCCGCCCTCCTCTCCACCATCACACATCAGGAAGTGGAGGAGCACACAGCAAGCCTAGCCCTTTCAGAGAGGCTGACACAGCCTCTCGCACACCTGAGCTTTGGCGTACAGGGGACTCAGAGCTGGGCTGCTTATACCAGTGCCACCAATTGCCTCCCCCTGCGCTACACCAGATCATCCCAGTTCAAGGTGCACACTCCTCCTGGTGCAGAGATGCATGAGAGCCCGAGCACACCTGCATCTTTGATGCTGATTTCACCAGACAAGGGCCAAGCCTGGAGAAACCTCTGTGTTTCACAGGGACTACAAAACTTGGGGCTCGCCTGCTTCCCAGAGCTCCCTCCCCAAACCCAGGAGGGTGTTAGCCCCTAGAAGAGGCTGAAGAAGTGACAGATGCTAGCCAGGCAGGCATCTCCAAACTGTGGCACTAAAACCTCTAGATTTTGGCACTCCTCCTCTCCACCATAACCCACAGCATGTATCACAACCCATTTCACTTCCAACACGATCCTCAGAGCAGCACTATTGCAAAGGCGGGGGGGGGACAGAACACCCAAAAAAGGCAGAGGGGCTTATCCAGGGTGACGCAGGGAAAACGTGCTGCCTCTCCCCAAAACAGCCACGTCCCAGTCACATCGCCCTCCCCTCTCGCCACCGAATCGAGCTGTTCATTTGAGTGTAGCTGGATGGTAATGAAGCACTTGGTGGAAATAGATTTTTTGTTCTGCCTGGCCATGGACTGCTGGAGACAGGGGTCATTAGCTATGCATCGCTAGCAGGCAGCCGTTCCCTCATTAGCAGGCCACTCGTCTACTCCAGCCACCTACATTATTGGTTCAAAAGAGTGTGCCCAGCCATTATTGCCCTCACTAGAAACTCAGCCTAATTGGCTTAGGAGAAATACAGGTTAAGAGTATGAACAGCTCTGCAGCTAATGCAGTTTTGCCAAGTCATGATTTTACGAGTTCAGGGAATTGCATACCCTCAGGTCCTGGAGTCTTAGGCACCGTACTTAACCTCGCTTTCTGAAACAACTGAAGAAGATGGGATGCTTCTAATCTTCATGGTTATGGGGAGCTGGGGAGGGGGGAAGAGCTGGCCCTCAAAGGGCCACAGCCAGATGGAACAAGCTTCCTTTTTCCACCCACCCACACCCCCCCGGCTTTATTCTTTGAGTCGCACAATGTGGAGGCCCTTTCCCAAGGAAGATTCGGTATTATAACCTCCACAAATATGGAAAGACAGGCATGCTTTGCTCCTCTGAGCCCAGGAAGCAGCCGGCCCACAGCCCGCTCCTCCATGGGGGTAGCCTTCTTTTTCCTCTCCAGCCAGCCATACCGGAGCCCTCCCTGAGGCCAGGGTACCCCTGCCCCAGGGTACCAGCCAGCACAGCTCACTGCAGCCCTTCATCCCACACCCATCAGCCCGTCCCTACTTACAAGGCTGGTGCAACTCAATCCACTACCTTGATCCAACATCACAGTTGAGGAAGAGGGAAGGAACTAGGGCAAAGCATACCTTCAATTCCTGAGTTTCTCCCATTCAAATCACTCGCCCTTCACAAGTCAATCATTGACAGTCCTTCTTAGGCTTCTGCAGAGGCTTCTCCCCCTGAAGCTTAAACAACATACCAGAACTGCCCCTAGATCTCTCCTTGCTTGCACACCCCTCTCCAGTGCCCTGACTATCTTACCCTCATCTCTGGTCAACAAGATTTATCACCTCTCGTTGCCAGTTCCAGGTGCTTCAATGCTTACCGGGCATCAGGTTTCTTTGCTACTCCCCCCTGCCACGGTCATCTGCTTGCAATTACCCCAGGGCTGAGCAAGGGATGTTATTCGTGGGCTACCCCCACCCTGTCCTTGCTACCACCTGAAACAGTCTGTACTAACACATCTCTCATTTCAGCTGCCCCCTTATTTCTAAGCCTCTTGGCTGAGGCAGGACTCAGTTTCAGCCTTGCAACGCAAAGTCACAAAACTGTGGTGGGGTTTCTCCAATTTCCTTTGACCTGTATTCTCAGCAGACACTCGAGGTGGTGTTAGGGGTCTGTCCGAACCTCCAACACAAGTCAGGGCTTAGCGAGTCTGGTGAGAACTCAAGCATACTAAAATGGATAGGAGAACTAGCACTGGCAAGCTCATCTTGCAGCCTATTTCCATGGCTGGAGACCCAGAAAACTCCAAAAGGGAAAATGGCTCCAGAAGTTGCATCTGATGTGCTACAGTCTGTGACCACACGTGCAATGACTCTTTAGATGGTGCATGTGCATCCAGCTGGAGGTGGTAGGATTGCAACCAGGGTGCTACAAAGACAGAAGTGAAAGCTTTAGGAATAAGTCAACTTGCATCATTCTGATAAAATTCCCTGCAAATTGCTAGAAGATATTTAATTCTTTACATCAATGTATGACACAGAGGAGTTATGTGTTTAAGGCTTTTTTGATAGCATTGTTCATTGATAGCATTGCACTTCCTTCCCTGAAGGTGTTCAAGGCCAGGCTGGATGGGGTTTTGAGCAACCTGGTCTGGTGGGAGGTATCCCTGCCCATGGCAGGTGGGTTGGAACTGGATGATCTTTAAGGTCCCTTCCAACTCAAAACAATCTACGATTCTATGTAAGCTTCCCTATGCCTCTTGCAGTAACAGCTGCCTTGCTCTCTGGATGGAGGCCAATATATAATACGGACCTTGCCTATCTTACTAGAGCAGATCAGAAATTTTCATCAAAGCATTACTTTCCAACAAAAAGAAAATTAATCAATTTTCATTTAAATCAACACATTTCAGAAAACACTGTTCAATAGTCTTTCAATTTTAAAAAATGAAACAAAGCATTTTGATAAGTCTAAAATGCCTTGTTCAAAATGATCTTTCCAAACAAAATCATTGTTTTTGTATTTTAAAAATACTGGCAAGCTGCGAAGGCTGAAATAGAAATGAAATGTTTAATTTTGGAAGAACATATGCTTCATCAGAATTTTTAACATTCGTTTCAGAGTTGAAGGAAAAACTGATGCCTCAGACTTTCTTGTCAAAAGGAAAACTCTCTCCTTCCCCAGTCCTAATATTTATCACTTCTGTTCAGTGTGAACGAAATGCAGAAGTACTTTTCCCTTCCTGTGCGAAGGCAGGGAGCAGATTTCTGTTAAATAGCTGCTGAGCTCCACCCCAGAGGCAGCTGATCCCTCTGTGAATCCCCCATCTCACGTGCGAAAGGCTTTGGCTCCGCAGGTGACAGCCATGCGGCGACAGCAGCCTCCTGTCATGACTGGCCAGAGCTGTGAGCCATAGATCAACGTTGCTGTCGCACTCGCTGTCAGTACCCGGCCATTAGCAGGCAAAGCGATGAATCTGCTGGGACTGAATTAATTGAATCCCTATCCTACAGGCATCCTCCAGAGACGGGAGCCGGACACAGCAATCCCTCCCTTTGGCACAAGAGAGACGCTTTTGTTTTAAAGTACCTCTTTCCCAGAAGATGTTTAAAAGTGATTAGCAATTGGCACATAACAAAAATGACAGAAAGCTTCATTACGCATTAAAATTCAAATCTATGGTTAGCACATTTCCATTCACCCAGACCAGGAAACCAGGGAAAGGGACAACGTGGGCCTGGATGGGCGCGAAGCTGCTCCACAGCGACAGGGCAAGAGCAAGCAGTAGGAACAAATGTCCTTCCCATCTCCCCTCCGAAAAAAGACCTGGAAAATCCAGCTCTGGTCTCTGTGCACCATGTGGTCCTTCAGCCTCTCAGCTAACATTGCCTGGAAGAGCACCGATGGGTGATTAGTACCTGTCTACACGAGCAGGACTGAGGCATCCATCAACCTCGCAGAGGCCACCTACAGCCTGGGGATGGAGAAGGGAACTTCTCTGCCAGAGGAGATGATAATAAAATCCACACTTGATTCAGCACAAGCAGCTCCAGCTTTCTCACTGGAGGAAGAGGCAAAGGGTTTGTTGTTCATGTTCCAGTGAGTTAAAGGGCTTTTTGGAAAAAGAATGTGGAAAGGTGAACACTTAAAATAAAGCATGCATAAGAAATCCTTCCCCATCCCCATCATGACCTTGTTGATCGTGAAAATGCCAAGCTGTTCCAGGATGGAGGGGTGGGTAAATGTGCAATACCACCGTTTCAAGTGCTTCTGTCTCAAATAAGTGTATTTCAGATGCTCCTACGGGCCCTGCAGAAAGGGGCAGCTCCTGCCAGAAAATGAGGAGTGCCTGGTCTCAAGAGAGGCTGTGGGGCTGTCCCCACCAGGCGGCGGGCTTTGCTCTCAATTTAAAGCTGCTCCTAACTCCACCCAGATATAGTCAGGTGTACAATTGACACAACCAGAGAGTCTCATGAGGCTTTTGCATCTACATCAGGTTACTCACATCCCAACAGGCTGCAGGGTAGGATAGGACTGAGAGTGTTTGTCCCACATGATATTTGCAACTTTTTTCTTTTCCTAACATCTTTGAGAAGAGTCCTGTTCCAATCCTTGTACAGCTGTCCCCAGACAGTTCCCATCCCACCGATATCTGGGTATTTCTGTCTCTTCTGACAGCGCCGGTGTCCCTCAGAGAGCCACAGAATGTCACCAGCACGACATGGGCTGTGCAGGCAGGGGCAGAAGCTTTGTGCTCTGCAGCTGGTGGCACACATCAGCCAGCGAGGCCAAATGTTCAGAGCAGCCTGTTTGAAGGCATGAGGACGCACATGCCTCGGCAGCAATGGGGGTCCCCAACACATCCGCGCATCGGGCTCACTCTCACGGGACAAACAGCTTCTGAGTCATTTCCCTGCCTTCAAACATGGGGTTTGTGCACCAAGATGGGGAAAGAGGCCTTGAAAACATCAGGGTTTTTCATCTTTTAGCGAGGTGGCATGGGAAGGGGTGGGGATCATGTGTCTCAATGGTGGAGCAATTCATGAGGCCCACAAGCTTCCCTGAAAGGAAGCAAGGCAGTCCTAGAGAGATCAATCGCAATTTTATCTACCCTTTTCAAGTTCTCATTTCTTTTTATCCCATACTGCCAGATAAAAATCTCTGCCTCAAACATGGGTAAGGAGATAGAGCTTTATTATACTATTCCAAAAACATTAGATGCTGTAGGCTTCGCCCTTTTATGAGTTCACTTTGCTGGCACTCCCCTCTCTGCCCCCCCGGATCTCTTCCCTTTAATATTTTTTCTCTCCAAATCAGAACAACAGGCACAAAACTAATTATGTGATATTTCAGATCCATGTTGTGTTAATGGCACCAGATCGCGTGTGACATTTCCGACTTGTTAGACTATTATTCTCGCTTATTGTTATCTCTGCCGCTCTGAATACAGGCTCAGGGCTTTATATCCCCACCATGCACCAGGCTCCCACCCCCTCCTTCCTTCTCGTGTTCTCATTTATCAGCCTGGGAGGATCTGTGGAATATTAAACTGGGCCATGCTGGATTACTCTGCTCATTGTGGGCAATGAGGGAAGGGAAGGTAGAAATGGCAGAGAAAGGCAGGGAAAAGCAAAAGCCAGCAGGGATTTGTGGAGAGAAGCCACCACAGCAAGAGCCAGCCTGCGGGAATCTGACTTTAGGTGGAGTTGTGTCAGGCTGTGAGAAGATGTCCATCCCTCAGGTGATGGCTGGCCACCTCGCCTGGCTTGCATTCTCCAGGGATGGACAGGAGTCCACGAAGGACCCTTCAGATGTAGCTTCATCTTCCAAATGCCTTGCTTGAAAAGACAAAACCGTTGCTCCTGCTTAGACCTATGCGTCTGGCCTTAGGCTGGGAAGGCAGCACACTTAACACTGGCCTTGAGCCCCTGGGCAGCCTCATAGAGGGTCATGTCCCACCTGCAGCCTCTGTTGCTGACCATAAACCCAAAGAGATGTCCTTTAGTTCTAGGTTTAGTGATGGAGGCTGAAGTCCAAAAGCACAAAAAGCCCAGTAAACATCAGCTGCTTTGCAGCCACAGCATGAGGCAGAACAAATGGCAGGATTTAATAAAGGGGTGCTGCTGCCACCATATACCTACCAGGAAAAAATACATGCAATGCCACCTCAGGGATGAGACTTTCTAAGGGAATATCACAGTGCAGCTGTTGCCCCTTCAGGGCTAGTTCATGGTCTCGAGGGTCCAGGGGAATATGCAGTCATTTTCCATAGTTTTAGCTGTTCCTTCACCTTCCTGAAGAGCTCCCGTATCCCTAAGACTGCTGAAGGTATTGGCCCAAACGCTGCCATCATTTTGTTTCACTTCCTGAATGATTGTGCTCCTGGGTCTCTTTAGTCATACGAATATAGCAGCTGATTTGTCTCCATGCAGCACTCAGCGAGATGGAGGGTGCCAGGTTCTTCCCGTTGACACAGGCAGAGGCAGTGCATTCATGCCAGCACCGAGACAACAGGGAAAAGACTGAGAGGGTCCTCCTGCCTCCGCTCCTGCTTCCTGAGGCTTCCCAGCCTGCCACAAATCACTCTTCCCTCTCCATCCAAATTCCTCCACTCCCTTCCAACCTCACCCTGCCATGACCACCCTGTGCTGCTAGCGAGCAGAGAAAGCCCACATGTCTGGCTCCAACCGGTGAGTCTCTGAAACTGCTTCTACACTGCGAAAGCGCCTCAGGAGAGATCTATATTGGTAACTAAAACAGGGCCAGGGCACAGGCTTCAGACACTGTGTCATGGTCACCCAAGCTGTTTAACTGTTCACACGCTCCCTGGCCCGCGCTGGCCAGCACTCTCCCAGACAATCCTGGACTCAGTTCAGGGGATGGCATGAGCCAGGGACTGTCACCAGTGAACTGCATGGGAGAGGCCAAAGTTTAGTTGTATCAGCACAAACCATACCACATCATGTCCCCTCAGGGCCAGAGACTGGATCCTGGCTCGTTATATTTACTAGAACAGATATAACCTTCGTACAAATGAACTTCAGAGAGGAGTCCTCGCCAGGAATACAATCTCCAGCTTTGTTCCTCCAGGGCTCAATCCAGGAAGAGTTTGCAATCATGTACTGCTCCCTTCATGCCAAGGAGCTGGGAGGGGGGTGCAATATCAAAGCCTGAATATTCAGGGTAAATTGCTTTGTACAGCTCTAAGCCTCTGCCTTGGTTTAAGCCCCATCCAGCTCGGACTCCACCGGCAGGGCTGGAAGTCACCTTGGCTCCCTGCCATGGGAGCCCTTAAGAGGGAAATCAGGGAGGCCACAGGCTCTGCGAGTTCTCAGACAGGACTAGGTTGTCTGTACGAGTCTGTGGGTTGTAGGCTATTTAGCAGACACACACAGAGACCTGAAATAAACTTCAACTGGGAATAGGCTGCTTCCAGAAGCATCTGCAGGGATCTCCTGCAGGAACAGCTTGGCGAGAGCTGCTCCCGGGAACGGTGCTGTGCCACTGCGGTGTGCCCTCAGGGGTTCCAGGCAAGCAACAGTTTGTGGGGTTTCTTTGCAACAATTCCTGTTCAGAGACACTCTAAATGTGTTATGGACCCTTCTGGTCCCTAACCCACTGAAACACTGAGTGGTTCAGCTCCAGGTTCAGCTCCATGACACCACTCCTGTGGGCTCCCTACCCCTGTCTTGAAAAGAGCGGCTCACAGGAGACTGTTACCAAGGAAAAAGAGAGCAAACTGGCCCCACTACAGAGTGGGGTCTGTCACTCTCCTGCTTTAGGCCCTTGCACCCCCTGCCCAAGCACCCATCTGTGCTCTCTGCCTGCTCCCAGACCGCTCTGCACCGTCCCCCCGGTCCCCACGTCACCCCTGCTCCCTGGAACAGCTGTAGCAGCTGCAGCACAATATGCTCCACAACTTGGTAAGGGGGATGGGAGAAGGAGCAGCGAGATATAAATAAATAAAATAAAATATGTCTAGCTTAATCCTTTTATCACTATACTTCTTTCAGTCGTTTACAGAGATAATAATCGCCCAGGCTCTGCAGGAAGCACTGATGGAAGCAAGCACAGAAATCTCGTGGCAGCACCCTACTCTCTCATCTGCTGTCACCTGGGTATGAGGCAAGAAAACAAAGTCTTAAAGAGGGCCAGGCCAGGAGCTGACCCCATCACGGCTGGCCCTGAGGTGAGCAAGGTAGGGGCCAGCAGGCCAGGGAAAAGGGGAAAAAATAGGAAGGGGAGGAAGAATCAGAAGCAAAGCTATAGAAGAAGGAGAAAGGCAGAGAGAGGGAGGAAGATAAAACGTCACAGAGTTAACAAGGAACAGAGGAAGAGAGGGAAGAGACGATACAGCAAAAAGCAAAGCCAGCACACCCATAGGTTTAAAGTCCATCGGTAAAATGCTGCTTTCCTTGAAGATTGACCAAAGGTCAAACTGCTGGCCCATGCCAGGGTCTGGAAGGCCTACCTGGTGCTCCTGGCTGCTCTGCCCCAGGTGCAGGAACAGCTGGAGCAATTCGGATTCCCTGCTGTGTCCCCAGCAGGGACAATGCTTCCCTAGGAGGGACCAGGCATCCTGATGGCCACCAGGGTCTCTGCTACATTCAGCAAGGAAGCGGGAGAGAAAAATGTCCCTCTGGGCAATGGCAAGCGAATCACAGCAGGTTCCTCCTGGGGAAAAGAGGGCTTTGAGCTGACGCTGGCCGAAAGCCACCCGAACATGGCAGCACAAAGAGCTCAGCATGCGCAGTCCTCTTAGCACATGTTGACTCAAATGCTCCCACAAAAAATGGCAGCTGTCTCTTCCAGTAAACAGATGCCTTCATGGCTTTAAAGGGCAGTGGATCAAGGTCATCTTTTCCCAAGGGTTAGCCATCGCTTTCTTTTCCCTTCAGGCTTGCTAATATAGTACATCGGTCTGCTGGCTCTTCAACCCATCTCTTCCAGACACACTTATTCACACGTTGATTCACTTCAGTGCAGCACCAAATGCAACCCCATTTTTCCCATGTTCTTCCCACCCCGGAGAGTCTCCTGCCAGCTCCCAAAGGTGCCTGCTGCTGAGCCCCCCACCCCTCCGGGCTCCAGCCAGGCCTGCCATCTGCAGCGCCCGGGAGAAAAGACCCTTCATCCAGGAAACATCAAGTACCTCTGGGTGTGATTTTTAATTTCCTCCAATACTAAGATCTACAATGCGATGCCAAGAAAACAACACTGTTATTATTTGATTTGGTTTTATCCTGCCATAAACTGTCACCTCTGTGAGGCTCAGGGAGCTGTGCCTATAAGGACTGCACATGCTTTGAAGCAAGATCCCTGTATGCAGGTCACTGGCTCCTGCCGGGGTCCCCATGCATCACCTGGGCCCTGGGAAAGCTGCCTGAGTCTTCTCTCCAAGGGAAAAAGCCTCCTGGTAGGGTCAGGCCAAGATTTCCCAGACAATCCTGGCTGAATATGGTGGGTTTTAGTCTCTTCACTCCCTTCAGGCCCTTTCAATGAGCCCAGCCAACTGCAAACCTGAAAAAAAGGCCCCTCCACACATCCTGAGCAGACATATGTGCACCGAGAGTGCTTTCTAAGTAAAAAATGCCAGTGCTTCATTCTGCCTGTCCCCACCAAGGGAGGCGGTGCCCTGGGAGAGAGACAGGAGAAAACACAGCTATTTAATTCAATGTGTTTCTACACGGAACACTGTCAGTGCTGAGAACATGCCATGGAAGCAAAGAATGGTTGAAAAAGAAGCAAAAAGCAAATCCCCACAGAGCAACTTTCCTGCTCCTGACAAGGACATTCAGTTGATCACTAAACGTCATCTCTTCCTCAGCCCTCAGGTCCCTTGGGCTGCACTCCTGGGTTTATTCCCTAGATCAGTGACGAGGCAATACTGATGGGTCTGGGGAGAAAGCAGCTGGGAGGGAAGGCTGCTCTGGCTGGATCTGTCCCTTGCCTAGCACACTGCCTGCCCCAGTTTTAGGTCCAATGCCAGGACAGTGACACACAGCCGTGTCACGTTTCCCCTGTGCATTTCCAGGGGATCCTCATAAAATCTGACCTTGGTGCTATAAACCTGTGGCTGATTGCTGAGTAAGTCATTTCCTCCTGGGTGATTTAGCAGGGACTGTCGACGGAGCAGCAGTTTGTCTGGATTAGAAGAAGAATTCATCAGGCAGCGGCATGGCCCACCTGCCTGTCTCCTCTCATTCCTGTCTCCACAGCTGTTCCCTGCTCTCTGCCCCCAGCAATCCTGCCCCCTTTCTCCCCAAACAGCCCTGAGCTTTCAGGAGGGGAGAAGTCAAGCAGGGAAAGAGGTGCCTGGCTGCCTCTGCCCTTTTCTTTCCCTGTCATAAAGCTCTCAGGGCCAGCTCTGCAGTCAGGGGAATATTATCTCTCCATGCTGCTGTTAATCTCTTTATGGCATCATTTGACCCTTTCTAACATCCATTGATTTTTGAACTACCCTTTACGGCAACTCTTTAGATCCCTTTGGTCTAAATTACCAAACATCAGTGCCCGGGGCAAAACATGGGAACAAATAAAGCAATAGGGGAAAGTCCATCCAGTAACTGTGACTTCACTGGCCGCTTTTGAGGCCCTTTCTCCCTCCTCGTCTGCTGCTCAGCCTCCCCTCCATGGGCGTCCTACAGATCCTCCCAGAAGCTGCCCCCTCCTTCCCTCCCTCCCACACACAGAGCACCTCAGCCCACCGCAGCTGTGCTCTGAAAGCAGGCACTGTGCTACCTCCTGTCACACATCTGGCTGTGGGTACCCAGCCCAGCTGGCACCATCCCGGGTCTCCCAGCCCTGCGACCCCTTCCCCAGGCACCGGCATTCTCAGGTGCTGCCTTTCGCCAAGGATGTTGCCATCTGCACGGCTGAGATGGCCAAACTCCCGACACTTGCAGCCACATCCAGCAGAAGCTCCTGGCCAAGTCTTTCTAAAGCAGCTTAATAGGGCAACTCAACAAGAGGTGAAGGCTGCTGCTTTTAATTTACTGGAGAAATGACTTTTCACTCCAGATTAATATGTTTTAATTTATTTCTGTTTTCCTGAGCTCACCCCTTGTCCACCAGTGGCTGTCTCCTTGCCTCATACTTGCTACTTGTCCAAATGAAATACCGAGCTGTATTGTCTACTATTATGGTAAAATACACAATATATCACGCTGATGCATTCTGTGAGTATGACATAAAAATGACGAATGTGCTCTGGCCAAACACTGAAATGTATTCATCCCGCATTAGTGCAAAATGAATATTAATACACTGGAAAACGGCTCGGGTGATGAGGGCTTTGTGTCATATTAGAGAGGACACTTCATTCCTCCCTCATTTTTTAGACAGCGTCAGCCCCCCATCCTGCCACAAGCCCCAGGATATCTAGTACAGCCCTATTTCAACAGAACTCCAGCCAGGACCACAGAGGGTGAAAGACCTGAACGTGACAAAAAGCTGAGGCCCACAGAACGGATTCAGAGGGACAGGGTGGTACGAAAGTTAAAATGGTCCCAGCTTTCTCTAGGATGCAAATGCCTCATGATCTCTTTCTCATATATTATTGTCCCCTCCTCCAATTTCTTCAACCTCTGGCTATGTCAAAGACCACCATGAGGGCTTAATGGCTTGTGGGATCGGTTCACCAAATTTGGATTTGGCTGGATTCACCTGCCGAGTGCAAGTTTGTGTCAGCTTTTCCTAATTACTGCCCTCCTCTAAGAGGTGCAGCAGAATAGCTGATGAGTGCAATGGTGAAGATAATATACTTTACAATTAGGCCATTTAATTATTCCATTATGTGATTTCCATAACCACAACCCTATCTCTGCAAATTTATAGAGCACATACAACAGAATATACCAAGTAAAGAGGAAAAGCAACAATTTTAATGTATCGGTCATAAAAACCCTCTTTCCTCAACTCTGGTCTGAAAGATTCAAGCACTGAAAGTGGCTCCATCTAAGGTCTGCACACCATGATTATTGCCCTGGCGGTACCAGGAGCCGTACACATACTCATAGAAAGTCCTTGCCCCAAAATATGTACTGTATGAGACAAAGCGGGGAGAGGTGAGGGAGATTTTCACCTTATCTCAGCCATGTCTCGGGTAATGTTTCCTTACACAGTTGCTTTGTTGGTGCCTCTTTCCCAGATTTCCTGGACCATAACTCCCCCAGGCAAGGCTAACCCAGTGGCAGCAGCTGAGCCCACCTCACCAGGGCTCCATTTGCTGCCAGGGGATGAGCAATTCCAGCCCAGGTCAACCACATCCATTTTTCTCCCTCTGGCCAGTGCTTCAAGGGAAGGCAAAACAAATACGGGCTTTATCATTATTAGTACAAAATTGCAAAGCCAGGACTGGCTGGATGGCTCCAGAAATGCACACTTTCAACTCTGCAGGCCCCACAGCGCACTCCCTTGTGCCCCCATGCCCATAGCACACAAACTTTCTCTCGCAGCCATGAGTTGCTGAACAAAAAAATCCTCAAGAGTAGCCCCAAAGGAACTGTTTGTACCCGGACCGCTCACCACTACCTTTCATCCTTTCATCTCCAGCAAGTGGGCCTTTCTACAGCACCATCAATACAGGATGGAGAGGGAATCGTTAGATGTGCTACTTCCATCAATATCTCTAAGAGGAACAGGTGACATGAAAAAAGGTGAACCTGAGACCTCTTGAGACCGGAGACAAAGAAATTACAAGGATCTTTTATTTTAGATGGGTTAGCATTTTGGTTTATATCTATATCTATACCTAATTTATATACCTAGAAATGCAGCATCCATTTTTCCTTTGTAAATGGGAAGTGGAGGCTGAAAGCTACAACCTTTGCCTAGAAGACTAAATGGCCTTTGGAATAGGCTGATAATGATAAAAACAACCTGCAAAAGCATGTATCCTTGCATCATTTAAGATGACCTTTTAGAAGGGAGACACAGGAAAAGGGGAGAAAATGAAGAGAGGGGAAAAAAAAGCTGGGGCAAACAAAATTTTAAAACCAAACATCCGCTGTTGGCATTTGAAGCAGCTGCCGCTAGAACAAGAAAATAAAAATAAAAATAAAAAGCGATTCCACATTTTATTTCCCCCTATCAAACAATATATCCGAGCTAATGGCAGTAGAATAAAAAATTACCCGATGCAGCCTCCGAGAGAGGCAAGAGAGGAAGAGGAGAGAACAGGGAAGAGGGAGGGGAGAAAGGTTATTATAAATGTGTCAAGCTTGTTTATGGCCCTTTATCAGCAAGCACAGCGGAAAGAGAGAGGCACCGTTAGCGCATTTTAAAAGCGTTTGGCAGCTTTGTTTGGGAATGTAAATAATCTTTATATTCAGGAGCATTTATGTTTCAAGGAACACGCAGGCACGTGCCACCTGCGCCGACAGATTTTTGAAGGACCTTCTGACACCCCTGCTGGGCTCTGCCCCCTAGGTCTGTGATATGGATGCTTCATCTGAAGGTCTGAAACCCCATTCAATGGAAAAGGCTGCACCAGGAATATAAAGGGATTTAGGGGGAGGACTTGAAGCCCAGGGAAAACCCTTCAGTCAAGGTCAGCTGCTGGACTGGTTCACTTCCTCCCTGAAGTCGGAGGGTTAAATTCCACTTCTAGTGATGCTGCTATAAATCTGGAGGCAGGCAGCTCTGATGCTCAGCACAGAAGACCATGGCTGTGCCCAAACTGCAGCCCTCCAGGAGCAGAGTGCTGGGGGACGACGACAACAACAGTCTAGCAGAGGATCTGGTCACCCCTTTTTCTGCTGCTCCTAGGCTCTACTTCAGTTAATGTACCTGATAGGTAAATCACTCCCATTTACTTACATGGAAAGTACATTATCAGGAATACCCACGCCCTGAAGGGAGGTGACATCTCATTTTTCACAGGCAGGATGGGGAGGGAGAGCCCCAAAAAATAGCAGTGGCAGAGATAAAGCAGGAGACTGCCGTGAACATGGAGACAAAGCAGGATGCCACGGTGCCTCTCCCCACCACGGCGAGCAAGATTCATGCTCCGCAGATTAATTCTGAAGCAGCGTTTAACGCCTCTCCCTTTGGGGATGAAGGATTTGCCCTGCGTTTCAATGAGACATTCAAAATCACACTCATCGTTCTCAGAAATTGCACTTAGTTAAATTGTCACCTCTCAAGCGCGAAGGCAGGCGTGGGGCTGTGCTGCACACGGGAGCTGCACAGCCCGGGCGGCAGGGAGGAGAAGAGTGGAGACAGTGGGGATGGTGGCAGGGCAGCCACAAGGCCAGGACAGGCTGGCGTCGGTGTGGAGGAGCAGCAGAGGGGCTTGAGACGTGGCAGCATGAAGCCGAGCAGCTTGAGTCGAGGGCCTGAAGGATGGCCAGGACCAGGAGGGTGCCAGGGGATGGATGGCTGGGTGTGCAACTGCCAGTGCATGGAGCAGGGGAAAAGAAGAATGCCTGGAAGAAGGGTAATGGCCAGAAGGCAAAGATTTCCATCTTGCATGGGAAATACAGACTGGTCAAGCCAAGCCTTCCCTTTCTCATCTCATCTTTTATGCCTTCATCTTTCTTGTCTCCTTCCTGCACCCCCTGATTTGGCAAAAGAGTATAGAATTCAGAGGGAACGCACAGCTTTGCTGTCCTTGCACATGCTGGACTCCCACAGCCAGCAGAGGAAAGAGGGAACAGCCTAAAAGGGTCAGCAGATGAGTACATGCATAAACAAGCACGAATCTCTACCATGTATCTTGGTGGCCTCCTCCAGCACCCACCGCACTTAAAAGGTACGAGACGAACGGCCTTGGGAACATCTCCATCTGCAGAGAAAGGCAGAGCAGGCACAGTGACAGCACAGGCTGTGCAGTGCTCTCGCTGCAAATCCACTCCAAGCTGGAGGGTTAGACCCAAGCCACCAGCTTGGATCTCTCCAGTCCGGTCACACGCAACTGTCTGTGGGACAGTTATCGGAGCAATTTCTCTCCCACAAGCCTCTGGAACTGCCAAATGATGAGTGACAACTTCAGTTGCTACTGACCCGAGGACACCTCAACAAAACTCCAAAGGCCTTTTTTACCCTTTTATTGCTCTTGGGATTCTTCACATCTGCTTTTTAAAACGGCGTGGCTGCATTACAGCCTAGATTTTGAAGACGTGAATCCAGCACAAGAGCAAAAGGTGGATTTTTTTTAAACTTAGCACACCAGTACTTTCCAGGAGGCACTGGAATACTGTCAAACCCATGATACCCCCTTGCTAAGGAGCTGGCAAATTCACCTTCTCCTGTGCAGCCAGGTGCCTGGAAAGCATCATATAAAGGAATTTAAACGTAGATGTGTGATATTTACTGCAAAGCACGACCCGCACGCAGACAGGGGAAGGAATGCTTGAGCAGGAGGAGTAAATGACTATCGCAGGCAGAAAACCCACTGCAATTCATGCATCACACAAATGGTTGTGTATATTAAAGCAATGAGGACAAAGGGTATTGATTTAGCACAAGTATCAAGAGTCCCAGGTGCTAAAACCTGAAGAAATACAAACTGTGCTGGGCAGAATAACAACAAAACGAAATGATAAAAGGATATGAGTGTTTGAAAAGACGCGTAGGACGGGCTATAAATTCTAATAATCCATATTTCTCGAAAGCAGCAGCTATTGACTCAAAAACAAAAGAGCAGGCATTGTAATGTAACAAATGTCAGACGGGATAGCAGCAGGAATTCAATTTGCTCTGGCCATATATCAACTTGAAACTTAATGTAATGGCACGTAGTTAAAGCTGCACCCTCACTTAATGGCTATTACCAGTCCTGGGTGGGTTTTCCAGCAAGCATAAAGCAGTGAGTAATTGGCCCCGCTCTGCCTGCATCACTGCTAATGAAAAAAAAACGTGCTCCAGACTGGCAGCAGCGGGAGAAGGGGAAGGCAGGGAACCCGGGCAGAAGCAGGCAGCACTAGAGCTGCCAAGAGCCTGCCCTGCCAGGATCCCTTGAAAGAGTTTCAGGAGAGACCTCTGGGGCCTTGGGCTGACTTGGCCCTCTTGTATAAGGGCTGGATCCGCAAGGCAACAGCCTGCCATCCTTGCTAGCCTCCTAAGTGAACTGGATCCAGGCCTGCTGGAAGAGGAGAAACCCTGGGTGGTTACACCTCATCCAGCTCCTAAGCATGCACTATTTATTACTACTTGGGCAGTGGCTCTGCAGTCAGCCAATTAAGGCCATTGTAATTACTTCTCTTCAGTGACTGAAAACGGCCGAGTTAAACGACAGATTTCCCGCTCAACAGTTATTGCGGCTGCTGAAGTGAAGAAGCAGAAGTGTCGGCATTGCTGAGAATATGCTCTGACCATATGTTAGAGGCAAGAGGCACTTACTGAATGGAAGAGGAGGCGGTGGGGGAGGAGGGAGGAGGCACGGATGTGGGACAGGAACCTTTGCAGCAATGAAGCATCCAAAGCAGTCAAGGGAGGGCAAAGATGTAAAGCTGTCCTAATCACTTTATTGCAGATAGGCAGGGACATTCCCAACAGGCACATTATAGTTGCTACCAAGAGCAGAACTTGCAAAATGATAACTTTCTAGGGAAACGCCACTCCAAATTTCAGGACACAATTTTGGAACAATCAAAAATAAGATCAGCCCCCAGGATAAACTCTCTCAGGTCTGTCATTGAGCCTCACACATGCCAGAAAAGGACTCTGGAAGGTCAGTCAGTGCTGTGCTAACCTCCCTGCAGCACAAACACAACCAGTTGTACTCTGTATCATGAAATATGGAATTGTGGCCTTTGACTTTACTTTGTGGGAATGATGCTCTTTAGATGGTTCTCAGGAGGCTATTTAAATGCCTTCTACAACCTTTTATTAAAGCAATAAAGATACCCAGAGCTTGGGTCTCAGCTTTGTCTCCTCATTTGCCATGAACCACACCTAGAACTTGCAGAGATGTCTAATGGCAGCATGGATTACTGCAAGTAAGGGTGCTAGCAAGCAAAGGTGTTAGTCACTTTGAGTGGCACAACTGGTTTTCATCATGCCACAGTACCACAAGGCATTGGTTGGGTTTCTGCACAGAGGAGCTGCTGAGCCCTGGCACAGGCTCCTTGGGACCCCACCCGCTCTCCTTGGGGACGGAAGGTACTCATTCTGCTGAGAATTTTCCTGCGTCCCTCCATGGGTGAGGACAGAGCCGAGCCACAACATCACAGACAGAGAACAAGGTCAAGTAAGAGCCCAGCTCTCTTGTTTACCCCTGCACTTGGTGTCCAGTGCACGCAGGAGGTAGGGAATAGATTTTTGAGTTGATCAGACAGCCAATGAATGCATATGGAGCGCAGGAGCCTGAGTGTGCCCGTGGGAACCAGGCCTTGGCAGTGAGAAACTGGAAGGGGGAAGGGAGTTTGTACAAATCCACATTCCAGATTAAATCTTGTCTTTAAACCCTGGGTTCCAGTAACAGTATCTGTTTTAATGCCCACAGGCCTTGCTTTCCTCGGTAATCTCAGCCATCAGTCTCCTGTGACTGACAACGCCAGGAATGAATCTCTTTTGAAGCTGACAAAACTCACTCTGATCTGATTTTCTCTTGAGCTGTGTTTATCTGAGACTGATACTGAAGAAAGCAGCTCTGAAGCAATCACAGCTTATATTTACCCCCCAGAGCTGCCCTGATGCAGCAAACAGCCCACAAGTGTGGCCAAAGCCAGTCTTGGCAGGAGCAATAGCCACCAGCAAGCAGGCCAACTCATTTTCTGTTCCCCAGGCCCCTTCCCCTATGGAGGCCAAGGTGGTGTTGACACGGTGTTGGCCAATTCCCAAGGAGACCTGGGGCAAGCTGTCTGGCAGAGGGGGGACCCCAGCCTGACTCACAGCAAAACAGTTGAAAAGATTCTGGGCGTCTGTTTACAGCCCCATAAAGATTTTATGCAGTGCATTTAGCCTCATGTCTCTGCATTCATCGTGTTAAACGCTGAACGTTTTACTTTAATGCCATAGTGGCTACAAGCAGGAATACTTAACTTCAATAAATAAGAAGTAATCACATTTTGCCAGTGAATGGATTGAAAATAGCCACTGGGAGAGTTCACCTTCTGAAGTCAGAAGGCAGGGCTGTTGCTGGGGTTTCCAGCAAACTATAGACCCTATGGAGCATCTCCAGGGAGCAGAGAAAAAAAAAAGTATCAATAGTAAAGCTTATGCATCTTTTAATTGAGTAACTAGTCTGTAGCTTGGGCACAGCACACTTGTGCCCAAAAGCCAGCGTTAAACATTCAAATTTAGGCAATGGAGGGAAAAAGGGACAGAAGCAGATGGACTAAGATTCTACGCATTTGTGAGTAAAATTTACCGGAAAAGCACATTAGTGCTCCTTGGAAACTAGAGCATTTCATGGAGAAACACACACACAGAAGAGGAGCTTCTCAAGTGAGTCCAGATTATCGCAACAGATTCCCAGGCACAGTTTCTGCAGATCTCTAACCAGCCTTAGCTAAACTTGAGGCACATTCCTTTTACCTACGTGGGAACTCCAGGCACTAGGACCAGCTAAATTCCCTTGGATGCAATAACTCCTTCCTTGAAGTAGGCAAATGACCAACTCACAGAGCCACGCTTCAGCCTACGATCTAGATGCCACCATTAGGAAGAGCTCCATGCTTCATGAGATAATAGCTTCATTGTGGCACCTAACAGGAGCTTTACCAGGAAAGGAATTCAGGGTAGGTTAGCAATATATTAATTATGTTTGAGCTACCTCAATTGAAATGATACTCAATAAGAATTCCTGACCAATAAGGTCAAAACCTGACTGAATGCCTCCTGATTTTATCTCAAAGCACCTTGCCACGTTGATAGGTTCCTATTAGGTAACTATATTCTTCCATTTCCTTCCAAACACACTTCTCGCCCCTCTCCTCCACTCTCTGGAGGAGAGAAGCTCTGCCTCTGAGCTTCTCTCTACTCTCTACTTCTACTCTTCTCATCTAAAATTGGCCCTCCCTTGTTTCTCTCCAACATTTTCTCCTCATTCTACTAACCAGAAGACCAGCTCAATTAATTTGCATCCTAAGTTAACCGCAGTCCCAATCTGTCACTCAACTGTCAGCTGTAATACCAGGAAACAACAGTTCAACACCTTCTGCACCACATTACTCCCAAATAAGCTCTCTTAATCCTGAACTATTGGGTTCTGCTGATACCTGGTTACACCACAGTTGTTGAAATCTAGTCCTTGGCTACAGAAAAGAAATACGATCCACAAGGGGGTCTCCAGGTTACTCTTTCGAGGGCATAGCTAGTGCTGATGCCAGCAAACATGATGCACATTACAACTTTTTGTCCAATAGACGAGAAGGATGGGGGTAGGCCGAGATGATGCCTAGTAGAAGGTAGTACTTGTCCCTGCTGAAAACCCCCTACCTCCAGTTCCCAGATAGCTTGAAGCTTCAAGAAGGTTCGTACAAACTTCTTTGTATTTTCAGAATCTAACTATCAGCTCCACTAAATTGTTCCTGAGAAAACTTTACTGTGAGACTCTGGCAGCAAAACCTGAGATGGTGGTTGTCTTGCAGCCGTGCTTTACAACTTGCCCACAGCATCTATTCCCAACTACAGAAATGCTGGGAATTAGGCTGTGGAGACAGAAGGTGGGAAGCTCATTTGCTTTCTCCATCTCAGTCTTGTTTTCTCTCTTACTAAGTTGTCTACAGCAAAATGGCACCTTTGAAGTTGACAATCAGACACAAGTGCTGTCCCATGACCAGTGGTCCACCAAAGAACGTGGCAAGATTTTCAATTTCCTTCAGCAGAGATCTTCCAGAAGACCCCTGATCAGCTCTTCTCGACTCTACACGATGATCCACAAGGTCTCTAACAGCAGCTTGCACAACATCACCCAGAATACCTTGCATGTCTCCCTTTGAAGCTGTGACCTGATTACCATAAGCAACGCACTGCAGATGTACCTCTGCAAGCCCAGAAGCACCAGGGGAAATGAATATATTAGTATTTATCATATTAATGCAGATCAAGCTGGGTATTTGTTCTGACATTTCAATAATAACTTTTTCTATTTTTTTTAAGCAGCAGCTTGTATTTTCTTCTCCCTTAAATAATTCATTGTTACATTAAACTTATTTTAAATTGGGGTCTTTTTTTCATCAAACTAAAACCTTATTTGGATGGCCAAAGGGGAAAAAAAAAAAGTATAAATGAAAACTCTCTTTTCTCTTCTCCATTCTTTCATTACCTCTTTTTTTCTCTCTTGTTAAAATCTCTTAATCAAAGTGACAATCTGTCTTTCCCAGGAAGGAAGCTGGCTCCTTTGAACAGTGCTGCTCCGATAGCTCCCTGCTTTGATGTGGGATTTAACTTGCGCCTTTAGCAATCTCAAGTGACTGAGCAGGCATGGGCTGGGTGCCTGTGTGTATTCATGTGTGTGTTTCTGTGTTTGTCCTTACTGCACATATACAACCTGACCCACCCACACATGCAAAAAGAAGAAAAAAGGGGGGGTGGGGGGAAAGAAAAGACAGAAAATGCAGTGACCACACAAAGCAGCGATGTGAACCTTGTGGAGCTGCTACTGAGCATGGTTCAGAGGAGACCTTGTTCTTTGCCTTTTCCCACAGTGGCATCTTCAAGCACTTCATCATCTGTTAGCTTTAGTGAATACAGAGCAGTCTGTTTCAGGAGGCTTACACCAGTACAAGGTCAGGTGTGTACTGGAAGCTCTGTTCCTACAGTTCATGGTCCCTGGACCATGGTCATGGTATGTTCACACGCAGCATCCTCCTGGGTAATGAGACAGTGTGCAATTGTGGTGTTGTCATGCAACTTGCCATCCTCTTCCTTTTCCTTCCCTTGGTTGGACTCCATACTGCCCTTGTCCTCATCAACCTCTCTCTTGCTTTGACAATTGTTTCCCTTTTCCTTTCTTTTAGCTCTCCTGACCTCAGTACCAGCTCTGGGGGACAGCAAGGTCTTCACTTTGTCTCCTGTTCTCTGAGGATACAGCATATCTTTGTCTGGTACAGCACAGTTAGCAGATTTGACCTCAGCGAACAGAAACCCAGGCCTGGGCCAATGAACCATCTCAAGAGGCTGGGCCCACCTTGTTTCCCATGGGTGATTACTTCCTAGACAACTCCTTCCCTTTGCCAGTAGGGCTGCCTCCCACCTCTGTCCTGGTGGCATGTTTTGCTGTGGGATGAACATCACAGAAAGCAAAACCAGAGCAGAGCTACTGACATCTTTCCATATCACAGCCAGAAAGCTTCCTCCCTACCACATAAGGAAGGACCATCACTTGCTGCTATGATTTTACAGCAGTTACTTGTCACATAATTCCCTAAGACCTACACTCTACTTCTAGGAAGTGCCTTCTGGGATTTCACCCAACCCTTCAGAGATCACCTTCCTGCTCAGTAGCAGGACCTTTCTCATCCTTAAGAGAAGTTCTTGGTCTAAGCAAATCAGTTCTCTTGGTTTTGTGTACATCGGAGATTTTACAGGTGCTTTTACTTACTGAAAGTCTTCCCCAGTGGTTTTCCCTAGCAGCAGGCCAAGTGTACAAATGCTTTACAAAATACTGAACAACATGAACCTCAGAACTACAAATCTCCAAAGCAGCTTCAAGTCAGAGAAAACAAAACCTTGACAAGAACAGAATCCAGTACTGCCACAAGTTTCTTGTAGCAAAAGGCAACCTTTAGAGCAAAATTGGTGTCCTCTTGTAACGCCCCACTATCAAGAGTCTGAGGGTTTTCTTAAAGTTTAATATTTCAAGTTTTCTCTAGCTTTCTACTCATTTAAAAACATAGACCCAAACACATGCATACAAGCAAACACACAGAATTTTCTTCTGCTTTAAAAACAAACACACAAATACAAAACACACAGAAACACGTTATTTTTTCTGGATTGTTTCTTCCTTTTACGTGTGTCCTGCTCCTCACCTCTTCTAAGCATTACTACAATTTGTGTTGGAAGTCTGTCTCACGTTTCTACAAGCTGTGAGGATAACAGGGTGGGGAAAAAAAGTCACTTTTCCCCCTACCTACCCTGGGAAGCTCCACTGAGCCACTGCAAATTCCTGCACCACTGGGGAAAGCTCACACCTTCCCCATGGTGACCAAACAGGGAGGTGCCAGAAGAGATCCATCCAGTTTCCAGTATCTGCATTGCAAACAGTTGTATCTAATCAAGACAGAAAATGACAATAGCCACAGAGTAGGAGGACACAATATCCCAAGCAGCATGGGATCTCCAGACACCATCTAAGCAATTGCTCTCCCTCTTTCCTTTTTTGATTGAGACACTCTCTGGCCAATCTGATCTCTGCTGCATGGACGCTTTTCTCATCTCCATGGTACCTTCCCTTTATTTTAAGAATCTCTGTGTTCTCCTTTGGTTAGGTCCTTTCAGTACCCGCCCATTATTATTTCACCGCATTACCTCAACAAGCATATATTGTCTCCAGAGTCTCTCCTCCCACCCCTCCAGGTCCCCTTGACTGGATATCTGTTACTGTAAGTCCTTCATTGGCCAAAACCAGGGGTCATATGCCTTCTGTGGAGGAGTGAGGGAATAAACCAGTTTTCACTTAAAAACCAAGGAAGGCTGGAGGCCAGTGATGGACTGCCTACATCCAGGGATTGGGGGAAAGGACACAAGGTAGGCTTGACATGGAGAGCAAGGAGAAACGGGGTTCTTGGGGAATAAAACTGAGACTAGAGGAATACAAGAGACAAAAAGTGAGAAGAGAGTGACCAGGGAATAGGAAGACCATGACGAAGATGTTTTGCAGTGCATAGGAAGCATTTTTTTCACATGTATCAGGAAGCAGAGAGGTTTTCCAGGGCATTCCTTGTAGCTAGAATACGCACAGGAAATTTTCCACCCCCAGCTTTTGTAACGTTTGATGTAGGAGGTAAAATCTGACTCTTCCTCCTCAGAGGTATGGTGCTGAGCTAAAACTTTACCGCTTCACTGTCTCTCCTGACTGTTTTTACAGGGATAGCCAAGTCCATCCACATACACTTCCCCTCTAAGCCCCTTGCTTTCCAGAGGTACCGAGCATCCACAGCTCCTGCTACACACAACGCACAGCCCCTCTGAGAATCATGCCTACTTAGATACTCGGATCCAGCTCTCTGTGCTCAGCTTTGAGAAATGGGGCACAAAAGGAGGCTGTGGGTCTTGCTGCCGGTTCCCCTGGTGCTCTCTGGTGTACCTGGGGTCCAGCTCCGCAGTACATGGTGTACACATCCCTGGAGGCTGCAAATTGTGGACTCTGTGTGCTGCCCAAGATAAAAGCCAGGAATGGGATCTCTCTGGAGAATCCCTACGTCATTTCTAGCAGGCAAGTAAAGCAAAAGGACAGGCTAAGCATGTCCAGGGATAGGACACCCGTGCAAAGCCGCGACAGCCCAAGGGCACTTCCTTTCCTGCTTTGTGCCAGTGGTGCTGCCGAAACCTGAGTCTGCTGCTTGCAGTCACTGTGCAGCACTCACCCTCGCTTTACATTCTGCATCTCCCTCCTGAGATTTGCTGCCAGCTTAATAGAGTGCACACCGGAGAAGGTCCCCCCGCCCCTATCCTCATGCATACCCAATCAGGCCTCCTGATTATGCAAATTAAATACAGTAACATCACCCCCCCCGCACCTCTACCCCGCCCCATTCCAGCACAAAAGGGGGGGAAAAAAGTAACAAACCCTCCATTCATAACCAGAAACATTAATTATATGTAATGATGGGCAGTCAACTCCCTGAAGCATTTGCATAATTACTAATGCTAATGGATTCAGAGTGCCTCTCTCCTTCTCGTGGAGAAAATTTAATTGGAAAATGCATAAAAGCATGAGGAGGGAGGATGGGTGCTCTGAGTGGTCTGAAGTGGCACAGGCAAAGCAGAGGAGCTCTCTGGGAATGGTGGAGGGAACCTGGTCACTCCCTCCTGGCTCCCGCGGCCAACCCACCTCTTCTCCTCTCACCTGCTCCAGCATCACCCCCATTGCCGGGGAGCAGGCAGAGGAGGGATCGAGGGGTAAGTTTAGAGAGCATTCAGGTCAGCTGTCTTGATCCCAAAGGGATTATAAAAATAAGGCCTAATGAAATTAGGAAATTCTCATCTAGGTGTCTCAAAGACAGCGAGTAATAATACATGCCACTTTCTTGGCAGTAGGATTTCTTGGGCCCTTAGGCCCCACAAATCTCCAATAGCTGTGTCTCTCTATTCCGCTATACGTGCTGGTAGCTGCTGAGTTTCCCTGGGGCAGAACTTGCTGCTTTCTCCCCACTGCCTCCAGTTACGATGCCACCAGGCTTGGCTCCCTTTCCACAGCAAAACCGACCTCACAGCAAAGAGCTGGCTGCAGCACAACAGCGAGAGAGCTCGAACCTTTCCATGCCCTTGGGGGAATGCCTTTTCCTCACTTCTGCACACATAATGATGGCTAAAGGAGGTGTCAAATCTGGGTCTGGGACATCTCCTGTGGTCTTCTCAGGCCCACAGCCCCCCCCCTCACTGCTCTCCAGGCCAGAACACCTCTGTGGCCAGTATTTCCTAAGGAGTGAAAAAGAGACTGGCCATGTGCTTGAACTTCACTTCTTCTACCCTTTCCCTGCACTTAGTTCCCATCTCTGGAGCTTGGCCCCAAGTCTGGGGCTGTGTCCTGGCAGACAGTGCACAGGAGTTCAGTTAGGCACCTTCGAGCCCACCGCTCCGGCCCTCCTTGAGGGTCTGAGTTCTGGAATGGAGATAAGTTTTGCACTGCATTGTGAGCAGCTGGTGAGGCAGCAGATGGCTGGGAATCTGTAAGAAAAAAAAAAAAAACTGGGGCTGTGACAGCGGCACTTTTATTGTTCACTCATTCCCACTGCTGCCAGACTCCGGATGCATATCAAACAGGGTACATGCCCTTGCGAACACGATCATAGACAATTGTGCAAAACGGTGACAAAGCTACTCTAACATCCCCAGCCAAGCAGTCTGAAGAGGACACCCTGTAACAGTAACAAACCTCTGCATCATCGTGGAGGGAGAATCAACCCCTTCATCTTGCCCCTTTGCCATACTTCAGCAGTGGCGTGACACCCCAAGGGACCGGACACCAGTCATTTTTTTATTGCTCCATAAAGCACTCTGTGTGCACCTTCGGCAGTGCATAAATAATAAATAACAGCAATAATATGGTCCCTTGAGCAAAGCAGCATTTCATCAGCAAGAAAATTGTCCTCTCTTTCCCTCTTAACATTCCAGTGGGTACCCACTGGCAGCCCCTTGCTCTGGGAAGGGTTTGCACATCTGCTTTCCATTGCAACCAGCCCATAATTTAGGGGAGGTCTTGGCTGTTTACCATCCTCGATTGCGAGATAAGTTTGGTTAACTTTTAATACCTGTGAGGGTGAGGGACCAGAGCCAGGCAAAAAGAAGCTTTGGTGATGAATCCCTCTCTTCCCGACTTCTGACTTGCAGCAGCTGCTCTGGGCCCGGGTCTCCATTTTAAACACTGCCAATAAGACAGAAACCCAACTGACACCTACACGTACCTGAACCTGCGCCTTAGGCAAAGCTGAGATGGAAAACGTTTCAACTATCCTTGTCCTCTTTTGTCAGCTTGCCAGGGACCTCACTCGAGACCTGCCAAATTCAGTGGAAGCTGCAGGTTTCCAGCACCTCCACAGAACAAATGAACAAAACCCCTCAGGAGTCCAACTCATGACATGGAGAGTTGAAGTATTGGTATACACCTGAACAATATTTCTTACTCAGGCACGTATGAGTGACTGTTTTTTTCTCAGAATATTGTTTAAGCTATAAGTGACTTAACGATAACAAATTCTAAATTTTACCACTACACCTTGTTAACTCTAGACCGCCCAAACCAGGTTTTAAACTATTTCCCTTGAGAGTTTTCCAAAGTCTAAGCTCTCAGCCTACATTTCCCTTTACTTTGTTTTTTTTTGTTTTTTTTTGGTTTGGTTTTTTTTTTAATAATGACACATTTGGACATACAGATGTTTTGCCTCGATTATAAAACACTGAAATCCGGTGCACATTTGATCCATTTTTCCGATACAGTAGAAATGCACAGGCACCACAGGGCAGATTTTCACTCCCTCCAGCTAATCCCAACACCCAGCAACCCTTCTTCTAGAAAACATCTTTTTTTCATTCAATTATCACTAGAGAAAGGAAAAGACTGAATCAAAGAAAATACTGCCAAAAAAGCCACTAAGCAGCCTAACTGTTGATTAAACCTTGTTTCAGTTGAGAGTTCAACCTGAACAAACCTCAACTTTTAACAAATATTGTCCAGACATTTCCACTGAGAAAAAGAGAAACCTTTTTTAATTGTACCAGACTACAGACCAGAAATGGGAACCATGGCTTTGCTTGGTATGACCCCAGAGCTCCGTTCTTGGCTTTGTAACCCAGTTAAGGGAAAGAAAGGCAAGGAAGAACAATTCTGCAGGAGTTTACTAAGGTAATACGAAAAGCAAACAACTGCCACAGCGAGTATTACTTCAGTTTATTGCAAAGATTTAGCGCTGTGTGCAAAATAGGGGCTTGAAATACAGTAGCTGATCTTTCTGGTAGGGCCCTCAAACTTTTAAAGTGGTGGCTGCCCCAGAGCACTGTGACAATATTTGCCCTGTCTCAGCTGCCTACGCGTGGAGGGAACCTCCAGCCCCTTTGGGGCTCGCCTGTTCCCAGCTGCAGGAGAGCTGCCGGCAGCACAGCAGAGATAATGAGCTCACTTACAGCTCAGGATAAGAAACAGACAAGAGGTTTTGGGGAAAAGAGAGATAAAGATTTCCTCAAAAGAAAGCACAGGCTCTCCCTCCAATCCTGCAGCAGGGTTAGAGCTCGAGAATGGAGAAAATCAATGAGTACGAGTGGAAGGAACTGACTGAGAAAGGTACTTCAAATGCTTGGTCCCCCAGAGACAGTCCGGAGTGACTCAAGCTGTCTTGCAAAGGCTGCCTCATTTCCCCAGACTATCTTGTTATTTGAGATCGAGTGTTGGGTAAGAGATCTCAAACAGCAGTAGTTCATATTTGTATAGCATCTTCAAGACCAATGGACCCTAAATGTCTTTACAAATTTTATACAGAAATGGTCTCAACTGTCACTAGGATCCAAAAGGCAAAGCAGGCAGACTAGAGCTATTTTTTAAAGAGAGGTTCACCCGGATTATCATACTTTCTGAGCCTGTTGATCTCTAAAGATTATTCTTTCCCCTATATTTATCATGGCCTAAATGCTGAGTACCAGTATCTGCGGGATTGCTGGCCCACGAACCAGAATGATATAGAACAAAAAAAACAAACCAAAACAACAACAAAATGGTCTATAATAAAAAATGAGTCTAAGAATTATTATATTTTCTTGGTCAAGTAAGAACCTCCCTGGCAATGGCAGCATCACAGCAATAACTCAAGATACCTCTCCTGAAGATTTAGTATTTTCCAAGATGAGTGGAGAAATGATTTTGCATGAATCATTGAAGGTAACTATAATTGTCAGCAGACTCCCAATGGGTTTTGCAGAAGAGGTTTCTCAGTTGCCCATGGTGGACTGTCAGATGCAAGACAGCACGCAAACAAACCATTGTGAAGGTTACTACAGAACAGGTTTGAACAACAATTCTGAAAAGGGTTATTGGTTGGAAATACAGAAAGTAACGAAGTGGCTTCTGTGAAACCACAAAGGCACACAACAACACTATTTAGTTGTTTGCACAAATCTCTTGAATGCAGCAGCAAATTAAATAACATTGTTTCTACAAGATTAACCTGTAGCCAAAATGCTGCATCTTCATAAGGCAAAATCTTTGTTTATTGACAAAAATATATTAACTTCCTTTTCAGTACAGGAAATAAAGACGTCCTGGAGAAGGACAATTTTGTTTCTGTCTCTGATGTTACAACCTTTGGAAATATAAAAATATTTCCAATAATCATTTATAACCACAAAGCTGAAAAGGAAGCAAACCATTGTCTTCTTGATTACTTTGAAAGCAGTGCTGAAATTTCATTTGGAATATTTTTAAAAGTTAAAGATTTACTGTAATGAAATTATTTCAATATTGGCAAAGTGTCTCCACTTATAATTGGTAACGTTCATGTTCATTTGTATCTGGAGCTGTATTTCCCAAGGCTAATGGAATATAAGAATATATCACGTGGCAAGTGTTCTATGGATATATCATCCTCTGATCAAGGAGGCTGTTTTGCAAAATTTTAAATCTTTTTGACTCATCTCCCAAAGCGTTCCAGTGTTCCCACAGGGCATTTCTATATGTTACATTTGAAAAGATTTTTTTTTTTTTTTTTTTAATGTTCTTAAGCTACTGGAAGTGACTTTGGTGCAGGGGAAGAGGATCAGATTGTTCAGTAGCAATTTTTAAGCTCTTTCAGGCTAACAAACACAGGGAGGCACTTTCAGTACTCCACGCCACTTATGGCCCTTTCACAGCATTCTAAAAGCTTTTTAATGATAGAGTTTTAAAATTAAAACAATGGCAAAACACATTAATTGAAAGGTAAGTTACAAAAGGGAGTCAAAGAGAAACTATTTGGCCATAAACGCAACTTTAATCTAAGAACACATTGTATCCAGAAAAAAAAAAAAAAAGAAATGGAAAGGAATTGCATTCAGCAATATGCATTAGCTCTCAAATGTCTGCTTTCACATTTCAATTAACTAAACTGCCTTAATCCAATTCAGCCACTTAAAAAAACCTCAGGAAACCAAGAATGTTACTCAAAGGCTGAAATTTCTCAAAAAGCTCTGTGGAGCTGTACACCCTGACTCCAGCACATGCTGAGAGAGTCAATAACATGAGCGCACACTTCAGAAATCCTATAGTCACAACTGGCCAAAGTTCTTTAAACTTTGGCTCTTGAGGTTCCTAACTCTCGGAGCAAACACCACATCCCTGCCCTCCCTTTGCAGCAACAGAAATAACATTTTCCTTGAGAAACAAGCTAAGACAGATTGCAGAAATATTGACTCTGTTAAGGCTGAGTTTCAAATTAAAGTCAATTTCAATTATACACATAAAGAGTTTCGTGAAATAATTTAAAAAAACAAAGATACATTGAAATGCATTGAAACTGCTAATAAGGATTATATTTTAGATAAAAATTGACACTTAAGAAAATTGAATTTTCTACTTGCAGGCAATGGAAATGTAGACTAGAAATGTTAAGGAAAACAGTAGTTCTTTAAAATGTCATTTAAAACAATTAGCTAAGAAAGGTGGTTGTGCTAATTCTGTGATATTAGAGTCCCACCTGTATCTAGTTTCCGAGAAATGATAGTCAAAACTATCGTACAGCGTTCCTTCACCCGAACTCAGAGACAGAGGACCTCAGGTTTTCAGCCCAAGAGAAGCCATTTCCACACCCTCAGATACAACAGAGCCACAGTGCAGGGAACATCCTGACCCAGCAAAAAGGAATTAGAGGAAGGATGACGTTTTCTCCAGTCCTTTGCAGATCATTCTGGCAGAAGGAAGCTCTGTAGGACAGTTACTTCTCTAGGTGGATGCTACTTTAAGCATTCATGTGGTTCCCATCACACATGAACCTGTGCACCTCACAGCGTTGTTTGTTGTGGGTTTTTTTTTTTTAAAGCATGTATTTTGTCCTAACACTCCAAAGTGTTCTAACAACACCTTAAAACATTGTCTTTCTTGCAAAGTTTGAGGCTCTTTGCTTACCTGCTTCTGAACATCAAGGCCCACACAACTATGCCCACCAGCCACAAGACTGTGCTCTTCATCAGCCCAAAATTAGACTGATCACCGTCCTTTATATTTCATAAGTATTGCACATATTTTTTGGTAACATAGTGAATAGTGAAGGTCTAAATAAGAACGCTAACAACATCTGCCACCTCATCTAAGGCTCTGTCCTTGAACTACTTAGGGACGTGCATTCCAGGTGTGCCTGCATCTTGTAGCTGCTATTTGCTAGCTGTGCATTTATTACAGCACCTGAAGCTCCTGGCAGACACACTTGGACCAGGAGGGCGTATGCAAATCCAGTACACAACCCAGAATTGCACCCGGACTCACACACACGCAGGCAGCATCCTCACAACTGTCTGCCTTAACAAGGAACCTGAGTTAGATGGTGAAATAAAACCTGGGAAATCTGTATTCCGGTCATGATTTCACCACAGACTCCCTGTGTGACCTTCGGCAGGTCATTTAAGCTCTCTGTAAAAATAAGACTGATAACATTTCCAGTATCTGCCTTGCCTATTTAGACCTTAAGCTCCTCAGGCAGAGATTGTCTCTTACATGCACTGAGCCGGTAACAGTTGGGGCCTCTAATAACTACTGTAATACAGATAATTATTAACAGTAACAATGCAAGCAGCACGGACAGGGACAGGGCTTTACCACCCCTCAAAAACATCACAAAGGGAAAAAAAGTACAAAGTAGAAAGTTGTGGTTGAACAGAACAGGCATATTATCAAACTCAAACATATTTTTAAGCTCTGTGATCAAACTGGACGGCAGATTTTGGGTTGCAACGAAAGAAATCGTGTTATTAACCACTTGCACAGCCTGACAGCACAGCCCCATGCAGAATGCATGAAAGCTTTCCCTTTCTATTATGCTTAGATGCTGTGATGGAAAGTCATTTTTTCTCCTTTTCATAAATAAAAACATAAATGACTAGCAGTCTGGAAAGTCAAAATCTTGCAGGGGGGAGCTGCTCTCATGTTTTATCAATGAGGAAGCAAAGCACTGGGCATCATGATTTGTCTGTTTGCCTGTTTTCATTATCTTTTTAATGTTAACATTAAAGTCTTCTGGAGACTGTATAAAAAAAAAACCAAAAAACCTGGTGTAGAATGACTATTTGAATAGAGATGAAATGCACCTTTGAGAATAGCAGGTAATAGCAAGGCTTTGCTGCTGCCTAGGAGCTGGGAAATATGTTGTAATGTCAACACTGGGGTTCGCTGAAAAATTCCTTCCTGTTCCAGGTTCTTTTTTTGCTTTTTGTATCTTTTGGCCTTTGCTCAACAGCAGCCCAGAGAGAAGTAGGGCCACAGGATCCCAAACAGCAGCATTTCCGAGCTATAAATGACCATGCGATCCAGCTGCTCCCAGTCACTTCAGGCTGCTTCTCCAGCGGCTCACAAACTGCCTACAGGGTACAGTCCCAGTCCATCCACTGGGAGCCCGGGTGATTATGTACGCTTTGCTTAAAAGGGAGGAAAAAACCCAAAGAAAACACACCGTACTTTTATACCCCCTTCCTATGGCTTACAAAGTAGAGCCTGAAACCTTTGGGCTGGGTTTTGTTTTGTTGATTTTTTTTTTTTAATTTGATTTGATTGTTTTCATTCCTGGTTGGGCTTTTGTTGGTTTTTTTTTTTTTTTTTTACTTTTCAATTAGATATTCAGGTCTTGTCGATCCTGTTTCTCTGGAAGATTTTGTGGATGGGTTGAGAACTAATAGTGTTAGGATATCAGAGGAACCAATAAATTGGAAGAGGCCTAAAAATCACAAACAGATTTTTATCTAAAATGAGGCAGTTGCTTAAAGGGTACCACAAAGATGCATTTTACTAACCTAACAAATGTTCAGGCCAGCTTTTGCATAGCAGGAGGTGCAGACTGCTTGGGAAATTTGCTTCACAGCCCACCCAAAAACGCTGAGGCAAGTGCAAAACCCATAGACACACACACTTATGTGCACACACAGAGAGGGATTTTTAACAAGGAGTAAGCAGCTTTCCTGTGAATTCCTCTGCTCCTCTTACTGGTTTCTGACAGACTCTCCCCCATCCCACCATTGTATCCCTGTGCAAGAGCAGCTGATAATTATCCTCTCTTGGGCATTAAAGCCAGAAATGATGGGTGAGATCACTTATGCCACATTCACATTTTTCATATATGCATATATGTTGCCTATGCCACAATTCATTCCTTCTGTCACTGCTCTGCTACAGAAATACTGGCAATGGGGCATAATTATCTGCTTGTGCCCTTCTGTCCCTGCATCCTCTGATGGAAATAGAAAAAAAAAAAAAGTGGAAAAGAGTAGAAAACTTCTACCAAATTCTCTCTGAAGGCTCAAGCAAACCTGCCACCTCTGAATTTACTGGAGCAGCTATTCCCACATGCGTAGCGTGCAGATGAAGGAAACTATTTGATTTCAATATCAAAAACCTGATCAACTCTAAGGAAAAGTAAAAACACCATTAGCTAACTGCGAGTGACAAGTTGACTCCATCCTGTGGTTCTTCCTTGCCTTTTTCATGAAGGCCCACCTAAAGACCCAGCTTCTATCCAGGAGCAGGGGTGCATGCTGGTCTCCCACCTGAGCTCCACAGAGGAGCCAGTGCCCTTATAGAGTCTGTGATTAAGGGATGCTCTACCCCAACTGCGTTCACACAAGTGCTTACCTGCACAGAAAACTCATTAAGTCAACAGTAAAATTGAAACTCGTTATCACGGAAATCATTGGGACCTATAGCGCAGGCCTAAAAAGATAAGCCAGTCCCCAGTGCGGTCCTGAATCAGGGCCAGGATAAGCAAAGAGCAGAGGAAAGGGAACTATTTCAGCTTTGTTCCCTTCTGGATGCTCCATATGCTACAGCCAGCTGTTGTGGGTTTGTTCATACTCATTACAGTGGGTATGTGTGACAGACTCTACCTCCCTTCAGAGTGACTCAATCATACAGGGTCTCACATGGTTTGCTCAAAGCTCTAATGTAGTTTGCGTTCCCCTCTGCTCCACACACACACATACTGTATTTCCTCCTCTCTCAATCTAATGGCTTTAGCAAGTCACGCCCTCAGGACAAGAGGAAGGTTAGATGACTGTTCTCTCTGTTCATTCAGAGTTTCCTCCTACGTTTGCCGTATTATATACATCTCGGCAACCAGAGGGAATACACTTCCCTAAAAGAACAAACAAACTTGTTTTGGTGTGTCAAATTTATAGCCAAGCAGCTCTTAAAAAAACCACACATTTTCCTTTCAGGAGGCTATACAGCAAAGCCAAGAGAAAAATGGCGACAGGGTGGTGCAAAGTCCACCATGCCCTACTGGTCCCACCGGTTTCACACCAAGCAAACTGCCCATGCAGTTTTGGAGCCACCCCAGCAAGCAGTATCTTCTGATAGACACACAAATGGGCACATGCTCCTGCCCACGTCCTGAAACAGAGCAAGGCAAGCTTGTGCAACAAATTCACAGGTTCGGAGGTTTCATGATCCCAGAGCCTGACCTGCTGCATAGACCCCATAGAAGTGTTCCCAATTATCTTTGCCTCCACCACCAATGCAATGTCGCCGTCCTCTTCGAGTCCCCTAGCCACCAACACCCTGCAGGATCCCAGAGGGAGTAGAGACTCCACCACAGCGATAACCTAACATGAGCTTTTTTCACAGTGTACACTATACAGCATAGGGCCAAATCCTGACCTCTTGGCTCAGGAGGACCTTTGGCACAGAACAGAAGGCGGCCAGCACATCCCAGAATCAGACCCCTCATTTATTCTCCATGTCTCCCTAAGCAGAGGGGCCCACTGCTAGAAAGAGTCTTTAGGTTTCAGTATTCTTTCGTTCTTTCCAAAAGCTGCAGTGCCACTTGCCCATAGTGGGTCTGAAATGTGATGACAGGAGAATTTGGCTGTTCTTCTGCTGCTGTCCCAAACCATCACATCTCCCAAAGACCCGCAGCCTTCTCTGAGCCTTTCTTTTCTTATTACTTCATCCATTCAAACAACAGAAATCCTTCCCCATCATTTTTTCCAGTAGATTTCCCTTCCACTGGCTCAGAGTGGTTCCTCCCACTGTTCCCCCACATGTTGTCTCTCAGTTTTAATCAAAGTCACTTCCTTATTTCCCATCTGATTACCCAAGTGCTGTCTGGCCTTCAGCCACCCTCAGAGCTGGCGTAAGCAGGTGCAGCTCTGACAAAGTGACATCAATCCGTGTGCACCCTGAATTGGAGTTGTCTCCCTGATGGAGACCTCTTGCTCCCAACTATTTCTGAAAGCAGTCTCATGTTTTGCACATGTGACTGAAGCGCAGGAGAAAAGGAGTCCATTCTTGCCTCTTTAACCTAGTCCCAGGACCACCAAATGAATAAACTGCCTCATCCTATGCACCTTCTACCTCTCTTTGAAATGTAAATGCACTCTTTTCAGCTTGGGTGTTAGCATTATGGGTCAAAGGGATTGATGAGACTGCTGAGTGCTCCTGTGGTTTCAGCAGAACCTTTATTTACATTTCTCACCACCACCAAATCCCTCTGCCGCTCTCTGCTCTCCCTTGCTGTTGTTCCATCACAAGGTTCTCCCATTCAGAGCCCCTTCCCAGCAAAGAGAGTGTCACACCCTCCTCAGCACCCGGCAAAGGCAGCCTGGCAAACACAATTAACAGCTGGCTTTTCTACACCAGTATTGCTATAACACCACACAGGAAGCGGAGGCTGACAAACACAGCCTTTCCCTTGCATAAGTAGGAGGCACCTGCGATTGCACTATTGCACAGAACTGTAACCCGATGTGAAGGAGAAAAATTAACTTACTCTCTTTCCCAGCCTTACTGTTTCCCAGCTGATTTGAAGAAATGCCTGTCTGCAGATCCATCTTCAGGGGACTCCCAGAGTCCTGGAGCACAGGCAAATACAAAACGGAGCCTGGTTTTTACAAGAAATATTTGTGCCAGGAGTCTTGAAAATATTTTTAAGCTACGGGCAACACTGCGCTGACTCACACTTCCACTGAAACCCATTCAGTTTTCAGAAGTATCAATGATCTCTGCCCAGGGACCTCCAGCTCTTTGAGTTATTGGTTTTGCTTTACAAGTGAAGCCAACACGAAATACTGTGTTTTGGACACCAACAGGATTTGAGCAGTGGAACTCCTTGCTTCAGGGGGCTGGATGCTATAAATTCTCCTAAGTTGAAAAAGCGACTGCACCAATTCAGGGAGAAAACCCCATCTAGAGCTACTGAATGTAATGAATCTACATTTGGCTAGGAAAGCCGTAAATCTCTGGAGGTGGAGAGAGTATATTAAGGAGGTGTCACTACATGCTTGCCCTGTTCCTACACTCTTCCTCAGGCATCCACTATTTACCACTGCAGGAGAAAGAAAACTTGGCTAGATGGACGTTTGATCTCCCATAGTGCAGTTGCTCAAAGAAAGCACTCTCAAATTCACCTGTATCTCTGAATTACTCCCACAAACCCTCACAGATCTGTACACCATGTCCACCCATCACCGCACAGCACCAGGAGCTACAACAAAGAGCCACAGTGTCACAATGATTTACCTCTTGATGCAATTCAGAAAGGGCTCCTCTCTAGGGTTGGAGACCTATATTAACCTTAAATACCCAAGGGAGTACAGGAGAATAGTCGTCCCAAGCTCCATTTATAACTAGTGAGAGAGAAAGGCATAGCCAGAAGGCAAATGGACTCACATGGGCTGATTTCTCTCTCTCTCTCTCCCTGAGCACAATGACTGTGTGCTGCCTGACTGCGATACCTGCGATACCAGTATCGCCTGACTGCGATACCATGGCCAATGGACTGCGATACCTGCGATACCAGTATCGCCTGACTGCGATACCATGGCCAACACACATGACTGCACTTGCAGTTTATTTGCATTCCTCAGTTTGGATGGGATGAATCCAAACTTCAACAACATGCACACATAGAGAATAGAATCTGCACCTCATTGCCCAGCATGACGAATTAATGCCCTGCCAGAGTGAGTTTTGACGAAAAATGTTTTTGAAGAATTACAGGACAGCGTCTCTGTGAACACTATGAGAAAGGTTGTTCTCTCACGCTCCTATGTCTTGTGCCACTGTGGGCAAATAACCTCAGCAGAGTAACCCCGCACTGGGCCAAAGGGAAAGCAAACAAGGCCAGAGTCCCACTGTGATTTTAGAAAGAAGGATGTGCAAAAGAGGCTTCCCAAGGTCATGGCAAAGAAAACATATCCACAGCTGCACCAGCAGCTGTCAGGCTCTGCCAAGATGCCTTTGCTGAGGAGGTCCCTGTGAAAATAAAGGGCATCACTGAGCACAAGGACTAGATACGGGCAGCACGTATTGGGCTCCCCTGACCTGGGTAGAGAGAATAAAGCCCACCTGCTTGTTCCCTGTGCACCATCCCTTCAGATGCAGTTCAGGTTCATGCTGGAAAAACAAAGGGAGGTGCTAAAGGCCAGAGCGTCTCCTTTCTTCCTTGACAGCTCTGCAACACCAAACATACCACAGCATCTGGCCAAGCAGCCTGGCTCATGCTGTTGCTCCCTTGCCAAGGAGACTGACTGACAGATTAGATCAGACACACAGATGATGGGCTGGGACATCATGAAGCCCCATCTCAAGCTGCCTCCCAATTTCTGTTTGCAGCATTAATCTCCAGTGACAGAGGGGCCCCCAACATACATAAACCAGCTGTGCAGCACTGTAAGTAGGACACCATGTCATATATGATAAGGGGAGCACAAGGGACTTCTAAGGTACCTTCACGCATGGTAAGGCAGAACATCCCAGAAAGAAACTCTGCCACTGAGCTGAAGAAACGCTGAAATTGCTCTTGTGAAGAGGGAAGTAGAATAGAGAAGTCCCAGGATATGGATGGAAGGGTTGAAGCCTCCCTCAAGACAGCCTGTATGTAAGCTCATTGCAAAGCTTCCTATCAGTAGGAGATCTATACAGCATTTTCCTGTCACTAGGAGATCTCTGAAATCTCTAAAATGAATGCCAAAGAGCAGTGACAAAATTAAGCCTTGATCACAGAGGGTCATCTCCTGCACCGGCTGCGTTGCACACACAGCAATCCATCAGCCCTGTCGTTCACTGGCTGGCTGCAGGGACAGCCTCTGCTTCTCCCTCTTCTGCATTCCAGTGTGACCTCTGCCTGATCTCCACTTCAAATACTCCATCTCCAGCCCCTCTGTCTTCCCTGGCGGCACATATACCCTCAGCTTCCGCCACAAAGCTATGAATCATGATAGAATAATAAGCTCGTTTATGAGCTGCACACAAGCCCAAAGGACCAAAGAGCGGAATAAATCACTACCAAGCTCTATAAGCCGATTTATTCATTCAACAGTTTTTTGCCTTGACTCTAGCCTCCTCTAACTGGTGTCCAAACAATGTGGTAGTACAACAGGACAAACAGCAACCTTCTTTCAAGAGGTTCATTACTTTTGTGTTTTCAAGATCAAGAGATGAACTGACTTGTAAAGGATTTGAATCCCAGCGCGACGGCTGAACGCATCACTGCCCTGACTGATTCTCAGGCTTGCAGTGAGGCCTGCAGCCATGTGTAATATGTAAATAAACTGCTAACATAGGGTTACAGCACACAGCTCTGCCAGGGAAAGACACTACCTAACCTCCAGGGTCGTCTTGTCCTCAGGATGGTGGACGAGGATTTAATCATGGCCCTCTCTTGGGGTAGGAAGGCTTCCAAAGTCAAACACAGCTGGTTTCTGACTGGTACAACGCAGTAACAATAAAGAAGACCTTGCTCTTCTTTCACACTAAGGAACACAACACTTTGCAGATATCAGTCCTCCCAGGCACAACTGCATCCATATGATAGCTCAGAATCACTCACCGTAGCTTACAAATAGGAAACTAAGGCAAGGCAGGTTAAAAACACTGATCCGAGTTTGCCTTTCGAGGTAGGTACACAGCTGGGACAGAAATCTTCAGATTCCTCCTGCCTATCCCTCACCATCCCACCTCCCTTTTGTCTTTCCCTCAATCCTTCATGCCAAAAGCTCAAGGCTGCTTGTTGGTTTTTGCAAGGCCTGTATGCTCTTCAGGCTTACCTGTTCCCGGGCTTTCTCACCCCAGCCTCACCAAGATGTTGGCAGGGAAGCTGTGCTCCTATTCATCATCACAGCTCAGGTGCAGAGAATTAGGAAAACACAGGATTCCCTTTTGAGCAGTCACCCAGAGAAATCCAGGCAAATATCCAAGCCTGGAGTTTCTCCTCCTCAACCTTACAACAGAAAGTGTGATCTAGTATAATGCACATGACATAGTGTGCTGGTTTTAGCTGGGATAGAGTTAATTTTCTTCGCAGTAGCTAGTATGGGACTGTGTTTTGGATTTGTGCTGGAAAACAGTGTTGATAACACAGGGATGTTTGAGTTATTGCTGAGCAGGGCTTACACAGCTTCAAGGCCTTTTCTGCTCCTCACACCCCCCACCAGCGAGTGGGCCAGGGCTGCACAAGTCATTAGGAGGGGACTGCGACGGGACAGCTGACCCCAACTGACCAAAGAGATGCCCCATACCATATGATGTGCTCAGCACCAAAAAGCTGAGGGAGAAAGAAGGAAGGGGGAGACATCTGCAGGTATGACATTTGTCTTCCCAAGTAATCCTTAGGTGTGGTGGAGCCCTGCTTTCCTGAAGGTGGCTGAACACCTGCCCGCCGATGAGAAGTAGTGAATGAATTCCTTGTTTTGCTTTGCTTGTGTGCACGGCTTTTGCTTTACTTATTGAAGTGTCTTCATCTCAACCTATGAGTTTTCTCACTTTTACTCTTCTGATTCTCTCCCTCATCCCACCAAGGGGGAGTGAGCGAGTGGCTGCGTGGTGCTTAGTTGCCAGCTGGGGTTAACCCGCAACACCCAGCAACTGGAGATCCCAGGTCTGCTGTGGTATCTGCCCCTGTATTATCTGAATGTTTCATCTAACAAGGTTTTCTCATCTATAAGAAATGCATGAAAATTGCCGCTCAAGCTCCCATCTGTTACTTATATTTACAGCACATCCCAAGGGGTTATATCTCAGGCCCATAGGTAGAGGTAGATTTTTTTCAGGAGAGCAAAAAAACCTGTACAATAATTCAATAACAGCCCAGTGGAACAATCACCCTGGGACACAGGAGAGGGTCAGGGTCCCATGGCAAACTAAGCTGCTGCCCCCCAAAGCCTCTCTGTGACTGCTAGGTGCTATACAAATTACTCTCTTATAGATTCTTTGGGTAGGAATTGCTTGGGGTAGGAACTATGAAGGGAGAAGAAGCAGGGCACAGCGAAAAGAGAAAAAGGCACTCAATGGCATCTATTAGCAAGCATCCTGTTTAGTGACCATCTGTAAACCAGGCAGCGTGAATAAGAGACATAAATGGATCTCTCACAGGCCCTCGCTATTATTGTTCCACAGGGGCATCATAGCAAAAAGGGAGTCTTAAGAATGAGTAAGTTGGGTCCCTTGATTCATTACTCCCTGTAAAGTCCTAAAAGCACCATAGCGAGACAGAAAGCACCAAATCAGACTGCAAGCAGCATTTCTCTGATCCAGGGGGGGTTACCCTTTGGGAGGCAGTTGGCTACTTTCACTGATGTCCTCTCTGCCAAATCCACAAGATTTTCTGAAATCGCTCTGCAGAACAGTTGGCTTTCCAACTATGTTGCCCTCATGCTGAGAGTATCCCTAATTTATCTCTGTGGGGATGAAAGGAGCTGGGAGGAAGGCATTCAGTTCTTGCTCAAATTAATCCCTCTATGCTTTCACAACAGCCCAGGAATCTCTCAGCTGGCATTTTCGCTCATGACTAAACACTGGTGGAGGGTGTAATACGTGGCTTAAAGGAACAGCTCATGGTGAACACATAAACAAACTGCCAGGCTCACGTTGCTTTTACTTTGCAGCAGGACTCAGAGACACAGGGCTTTGAAGGGCTTTTACAACCCCCTTTCCTCTACATAATTAAAAAGTGATTATTTTTGCAACATAGGACGGAATCATGTTCAACAGCCTGATGACAGCAAGGAGCTAAAGTAGGGGAGGGGGAGGCACACTTTGCAACTAGAGGATAAATGGCCTCCAAAAATTGTGGAGGAGGAACAGAAATTGCAAGGAAAGGAGAAGCTGGAAGTGAAAGGAGGAGCCATTCAATTCCTGTAGGGGTGTAAATTTCTGCAAAGTGCTTGCTTCAAGATCAGGGTTGAGGTCCATTTAGCAGAGCAGTGAGGGAGAATCTGAGAACCAAATTAGTGAAGACAATGAATTCTTCCGTGCCCTCAGTGCAGGCTTAACTCAGCACCCGTTGCAGTAATTGGAAATCTTCTAAATGACTGCACTGACCTGTAAAGGCTGCCAGCCAGGCCTGGGCTGGGAACAATTAGCAGGAGCCACCCAGGACCAAATAAAATCTGAGATCTCTGAAGGTATCCCCCACAAACTGGAATCTCTTCAGCTCTGTGGGGAACAGGCCAAAGCCTTCTGCTGGAGTGCAGGTAAAGCTGCCAAATAAGGTAGGAACAGTCTGAAAAAAGAAGGCTGACCTCATTGATTGCACGACTGGTCATTTGTCTTTAACGTCCCATCTTTCTGGCAAAGATGAGGATGAAGAGCAACTTGCTTGGCAGTCTGGGGGAGCAGTAGTGGAGGCAGTTCTGACGTATCACTGGCCATGAGCTCACATTTGTCCCATGTTGCAGCCCAGCCACGCGCATGGTAACTCAGCAGCGTGCTAATTTAGACTTGACAACGCCAGAGTAGCTCACAAAATAGGCAGAGCCCATTTAGGCAGGGCCCTTGCCTATCTTCAAGAACGGCTGCCTCAGAGCGATCCCACTGTACTTACAGAAAGTTGTCTTTTTTTAAAAAAAAACAACCAACCAACCAACAACAAAACAAGCAGCTCTGGCACTTATTTCAAAGGCAGGCAGTTTGGTGCTTTCAAGAATCAAGAACCTACATCCTGAATGCTTTGGGGCACTTTTCTTAAGAGCCCACAAAGTGCTTTTGAACAAGGGACTCAGGCTCTTGAAGGTCTTTTGCTACCATAGAGGTGCTACTGAGGCTCGTACAGCCGGACAGCTTCAAACTGGCTCCAAATAACCATAATGGAGAGACTGATCCAACACCTCACTGTATTCAGTTTAGACATTTTTTCCTTATTTTCACAGGCAAAATAACCACTTAAATTTGACTTTGCATCAATAAATTGCCCAAGATAATAGGATAGATGAAAAGAAGACGGGCTGACTGGCGGGAAAATATAATAAAAAGGTGCTTGACTGCTTGAGTCAGTACTGGCCTCTGTGTCAGCGGCACAATTAGTCCTCCCCTTGCAGGCCGCATGGTTTGGTGTTGCATTTGACAGACAAATCAATCCTCCCCTTCATCTAAGCACTGTCTAATGAATAAATCAGCAAGGTCACTGGTGCTGCTGCTTCGCCCTTTCCCTGCCAGCCAGCTGGAGCTGGACCTGCCGCCTGGCTCCATCTGCTGTGCTTCCAACAGGATCCAAGTGTCCTGGGGCGCGAGACGGAGCGGTTAAAACACACGACTGGGCAGCAAAAGTCCCGGGGTTTACTCCTGACTAATGGGTTGTCTTGGGCAAGTCACACCAACCCTTTAGGCCAAACAAAGCATTCACTTAGCACATCCTGCCTGCTGAGCCAGCTGTGGAGGAAGAGGGGGAAATCAAGGAACACTGCAGAAAGGAAAAAGTACCAAAGGACTTCAGGTCACTTCTGTCTTTGCATTGGTCTAGTTCACCACTGCCACGTGCAATAAAGGTGGAAAACCTGCCACATCCAGCTAGGAGTCCTTCAAGGAGGATTGCCCAGCTCTGCAGCGTTTGAGGCAGACTGTTTTATCGCACACCGAAGCAGAGAGAGAGCTCCCACGCATCAGCCACCACGCATGGGCCGTGGGGCAGGAGAAGGCAGGAGGCTGTGGCTGCAGCCAGCCCCTTCCCAGCCAGCCTCAGCCCATACCCCTCCTGCTTGCCCACAGCCTCTGGCACAGCATGTCCAGAGCTTCGCTCCAGAGCCCCAGATTGTTGTGCCACGGCACTATAAACAAATTGCTATAATGATCTGGTCTGGTGCATGCAAAGGGGCCCTGAGCTAATTAATGCAATAAGAACAACAATAGCAGTAATTTACTCAGCACCAAGTATGTATTAAGTGTTTTCAAAACACCCAGAAAGATGAGGCTGCTGACCCAAAGCACTCGCTCTAAATGGAGAGGAGGGGGAGAGAAAAAACAAACAGGAGGGGACCATGTCTGAGACCTGCCAGATGAAGCTTCTTATAGAATCGTAGCATGGTTTGGGTTGGAGGGGACTTTAAAGATCATCTAGTTCCAACCTCCCTGCCATGGGCAGGGACACCTCCCACTAGACCAAGTTGCTCAAAGCCCCATCCAGCCTGGCCTTGAACACCTCCAGGGATGGGGCAGCCACAACTTCTTGCAGACCTGTTGCAAACCTGCCGCTCAGCCCTAGAGAAAGTTGGGCTGCGCTTACTTCTTTTTGTTTTACCCAAGGCTATTCCCATGGAGGATTTGTCCCAGAAGTCCATACAAGGCCTCCATCCTCCATCCCTTCCACTGCTCCCCCAACTATAGAATTTTCCACCTGTCATCTAGTTGCTTCACTCCCACATCTGCCTCCGCTGAACACCCCTAAAATCCCAGCAGACCAGTGAATAACACATGACCTCAACACTTTGTAGGGGCCCACAAAAAGTGCTTCCCTCAGCCTAAGCGAAACCCTGGCTGATGAAGTCCTTGGGAAAATGACCCGCAAATCAGTCCCTTTTCCTTGATATTACAACGAGGATGTTTTACCTACCACTAACTTTGCTCCTGAAATGGGCCGGAAAATCCTGGTCCTGAAAGAGTGTAACAGACTGGAGAAGCGCGTGTGTCTTCACCACACCAACTTTGCTTACCAAAGGGGATAGGAGACACTCCTAGGAAAATTATCAGAAAAAATCCTTTGCCTTAGCTGAGCTAGCCAGAATGTGTCTCTAACATCCTACTGGAGGTGTCAATTGGAAGTTTCATTTAGATATTAAGCAACAAGAGGAAAACTGCAATGGCTTCCTTGCCATACAGCACAATTAAGCCACTTCTGCTCAAGCCTAAAAGCTATAAGGACAGTTGACTGCCCCAGACCACTGAGTGGCTGTTAGCCACAGCACCAAGGAAAGACCCAGCCATCGAAGCTGCAGAAGAGAGAATCCTCATGCAGTAATGAAAGATGACTAACTGTTAGGCCATTGGTAGAGATATTAATTACAAATACAGCTTTCTGCCATGCAGGCATTCTAGTAATCATATGAACAACAAGTTCAACTGCCTCTTTCCATCAAATTGATGGAATAAGAAGCAGGCACTCCTCTGGGCTAGTATGAATCACCAAAATGCAGCCACCCCTAGGGTGGGATGCAACTGTGTGCAGTGACAGCACCTAATCCATTAAGGCAGAAATGAGCGTGGCTGTACCCAGCCTAAAGAGAAAATAGCAGCGAAACATGGCAGAGCACGCCAAAATTCTTCCCTGCCACAATTTTCCTAAAATCAGAGGGGAGAAACCAGAAGCAGATCTCTTGTTATTAACCCTGCTGTAGGCCTTGATGCATGGTGACCCTCACTAGCGACTCCAAGGGCTAAAGACACCTCAGAGGCTCACATCCCATCTTGAAAACACCTCCGCTACTGACCATTGGCACCTTCCTCACTGGCATAAATGGGGCAGGGGTCAAGGATATTGTAAGGACAGAGCAAAGCACTAGGAAGATGAAGAGCCTGTTGGACTTTGCATGAGGCATAGCTCCACGCACTGCAACTTGTAGCGTGTCCTCAATCACATCTTCCTCCCACACCACAGAAAACAAAAGCGCTGTGGGAGGAGGGATGTCTGGCTGCCCCAGCTTGGCCTCCCTTCCCTGCCATCCTCCTTACCCTCAGGATGGAGGAGTTAACCATATGCTGACTTCAGCATGCCAAGATGCACAAAAGCTGCTGCCTTTTTTCCTCTTGGTCTGTTTGCACATGCAACACGTCCCCAGTCCCTTTCACTGTCTTTTATAGTAGTCTGCGTATACAGGTACTCAGTAGACAGTTAGGTTGTAAATCTAGCTCTAGAGACAGTAAATTCAGCTTTCTAAAAACACACATTCATTGTCAGCGAGTACAGGAACCCGGGGTTTTGCAGACAGCAAGGCTATTAAATGCTGCTGTCAGAACAGCTTTATTTGACTGCATCAGCTTTTGTAGATATAAGTGAAACAGAATTTAGTACTGCTTGGGATTGCCACCAGCACTGCGCAGCCTGGGAGTGCAAGCAACAGCCACTGCCTTCCAGGACACCCTCACTTGCTCACATGCAGAGCACGTGGCATGTTGTCACCAAGCCAATAACTCAACATCGACACAGCACAACCAGGCCCTAGGTCCATGAGCAAGGCTATGCTGTAAAGTCCTTTTTGTCTATGTCTAACTTGAGAGACAGAATTACTCCAAGTTTAAGCTCTCGAAGGAGTGTCAGGAAACAACAAGGTCCAGCTCTTCAGTAAAAGCCTGGAAGCAGAGTGGGCCATGAGCCAGGCTGGGCAGCAACCTCATCAACAGGGTATAGTCCCACAAAAACAGGTCCTCTTAACAGATCGTCAGGCAAAAGTAAGGTAACTGACCTGGTCCGAGGTCAATCCAGGAAATCCAAACAATCCTCACTTCAGGAAAGGGCTGGCAGCAGATACACCAGACATCAGGAAAGGACTGAAGCCCAGGCCTTAACCAGTGTTCCAGGGCTGATGGGGGTAGATGGAGGCCCCAGGTGAGAATGATCAGGACAATTAAAGCCTATTACTGCACTCACTGCCCTGACAGGGAAATGCTGTGTTTTAGGGGGCAACTCTGCTGCCTCTTTTTGTGAGGAAGACTTTTCTGAAGGGAACAGGACTGCTCCAGGTTGCTCCTTGTTCCAGAGCTGCTATCAAAGAGTATCAAGCTGAAGAAGATGAGGAAGCTGCAAGAGATGGCAGATGCTGAAGGAGGAAGGGAAGATGACAGAAGGTAAACTAAGAGTAAGAAAAGGCAGAAGAGTAATTATAATCACTGGAGAGAGGCAGAAATCCTTCCTGCTCACACGAAACAGTCCCGCATGCCAGTCCCTTCCTCCAAGCCCCACTGAGATCACTGGCCAGCATTGCCATGGCTCCTCTTTGGTGCAGACAGGACAGGCAGCTGTCTGGAGCCCACACCACACACAGCACCTCTGTGACCCACTGACCCCACATCCTGCTCCAGTGGCAGGATTAAGGGAAGTGACAACTTTCAGCAGGAGGATCTGTCTTGGAACCACAGAAGCAACATCTCTGCTGAGAATCCCAGGAAGAGATTTTGCTGCAGGACATTTAGAGAGATGACCCAGATCCCAGAAGGATGCTGAGCAGAGGATCTGTTACAATGACCAGCTCTTGCCTCAGCTAGTTGAAGTTTACTCCTAGCAACTTCCAGGGCACCTTGAAGGAGATTTTCTTGTTTCAGACAACTTACTTCACTAAACTAGAAAAGAAATTGGTCTTTTTTTTTCCTGAAGCATTCAAAATAAAGCCAACTTCCCCATGTCCCAAAAAGACTTTCATTTCACCTCTCAATGCACGTGCTTAGAGTGCATTTTGGGTTCTCTCTGGAAAAAGGATTTACCTTGCAGAAGCTTCCCAGGGTCGGTTTCTGTCCCAGTGGAAGCCCTACAAAGCCACATCACTGCTTAGTCATATGGTTATCCGGCCCCATGAGACCAACCGCCAGGTCCTCCCAAGCTACAAAATCCAAGAAGTTACCTTACAGATCCAAGTGCAAGAGGACAACAGGATGAACCAAGTGAGAGAGAATCAGGCTCTGCATATGGAGGTGTCACAACTTTTTTGGGGTTCCTATAAATCAATAGAGCTAAAGGTAATAGAGCCGAGCCCGAACGTGGAGAGCATAAGGGAGAAACTAAGGTACAGCGGAAACAATGACCAACAGGGACAGCCCGTTGTAGTTCACTCAGGTGACCACTAGAGAGCTCCCTGGCTAAACAGGGCATATTCAGCAAAATTCCAATCTTTCTGTTTTTATGAGATTTCCAAAGCTGCTTGAGGGAATAGCTACTTCCACTTTAAATTAATGTGAATCAAGCATTGAAAGCCCTACGGTAACTTGGCAAATCTCTGCTTTAATATAGAACCTCGCTGTAATTAATATCAGATTGTAGAGCTCTGGGATGTACTGCAAGGAGGTCAGCGGAGTGTCTCCAGCATTTTCCTGAAGGCCTTTAGGCTGAACAATAAGGAAACTGCATGGGGCAAGCACAGCAGCTTTGTGGCTTCGAAAGAACACTGCCTCCTTCCATAACAGCTTACAGAAGTGGGGTTCAGCTCATTCTCTTCATGTCCCTGGAAACCCAGGGACTAATTTTGAACTGGATTAGCAGGCCCACTGTCAGAACTCTGAAACTCATTTTGCAGCAATCTGCACCTCACTTAGGAAACCTCTACCAGGTGTACAAATCAAAAACTTGAAGATTTTGGAGGAAGCCAGCCTCAGCGCATCCTCCTGCTGCATCAGCTCTCTTACTAGTACAGGCCATTAGCCCTCCGTCCCGTGCACCCTGGATAGGCAGCAAGACCTGCACACCCATGGGGCCACATAGAGCAAGGTTTGGCTATTGCAAAGCTGCAGCTTTAAAAGTTGAGCTACAAAACTTCAGTTTAATGTTTTTCCCTTGTTAGTATCCAATTATGTCCAGCCCCTAATGATCTCCCAAGCAAGCATCCAGGAAAAAGGCCTGGCACAAACCAACAGCCTTCCTGAGCTCTCCAGAGAAGAAGCTGCAATATCAAGCCCTGAGTTCACAGTTGTCTTTTGTTTGTTCAGCTGCCCAAAGGCCAAGGGGGCAGCTCCTTCTTAGGGTATGGGACCAATATGAAGGAAAAGCAAAGAGTGACTCCACGACAGATTAAGGACAGCAGGGGCTAGACGTGGCAGGACACGTGGGTTCTCCCCAGCAGCCCTGTAGACTGCATGGAGCACAGGCCAGCACCCAGGGGTATTTCTGAGACCCTGGGAGCTCTCTCTGCACCAGTCCCACGGTGGGGGGGAGACGACCAAGGGCTGCACAGAGCCAGGGCACAGAGCCCCCCCCCCCACTCAGTGACCAGCAGCTGGGGCTCCCTGTGAGGCTGCCTCTCCCTGTGTCATGGTTTGGGCAGGACTGGCCACTGAAATGAAATGCAGCCTGGAGGCAGAAAAGGAGCCTGGTTTGGGAGCACTGAAGTCCTTAAGAGGAACCACCAAAGACCTTAAGAGCTCTACTGGTGCACAGCTTGGATGGGAAGAGGATCTAAAGGACCCAAGAGAGCTTTGCTGCCACTTATCTCCAGCAGAATTGGCTTAATTTCTCTCTCTCCACACACAGTTATCACAAGCTTTAAATGCCCACACTTAAGTGACTTGTCAAAACAGTACTACCAGGGTGCAGGCACCCCAGGTCATGGCACCCAGAGGATCTCTCTCCAGCCCAGCAGCACTCTGTGCTGACTCCTAAGGGCGGCTGTCCCCAGGCGCTTGCTGCCCTGCCAGCCACCAGTGCTGCCAGTCTGAGGGTCCTGAAGAGAGCAAAGTCGTCCCCCCCCCAAAACTGCACACCAAGAGGAGGACAAGCCTTCAGCCATCCAGAGCAAGCCTACCTCAAAAGTCCCAAAGGAGAGGGAAGCAGGAATGTCCCCCAAAGGATGGGCTTTTCCTATGTGAACCAGTCTGAGCACAGAATGCTGAGCAAGGTGCTTTTATGTGTCTTGTGTAACTGCAGGTGATGCTTACCCTAGCCAATGGTTGCCTTAAATGGACAAAAAATAGGATGGTGAGGAGCAAGCAGCAAAACAACGAGAAGCGGATGAGAAGAGACCAGGAAGTAGATATTTCTAGCTTCTAAATAAATCTGACAGGGAATATTCATCTTAAATCAGGGTTGCCACCAAGCCAGTTGGAAACCTGCCTGGCCAATTTTCCTGTCACCTTGCCAGTTGCTGGGGAGACAGTTGAATTTGCCAAGAGTATTTTTTTAATGTCCAAGAACAGGATTTGCTGCACATGCCCAACCACAGTGACTACCTTGGACTTGCTCATCTTAAGCTGCTCTCACAACAGAACCCCACGGGTGCTACATCATTTCCCAAGATAGGCACAAAGCTATTTAAGATAAGTGGAGTCAAGAATCTGTGCAATTAAAGCATGCACACAGTGCATCCTGGACTCCCTCAGACCCAGGATTTAGCATAAAATGCCCCATCATCTACACAGACAGCTCTCAACCCAAGTCTGGGCACATTTCTATTGTGGGTGTGAGTAAAGATTAGATGCCATATACCGCTTCCTCTCAGCAGTCCAAATCGCTCCCATCTTGGTAGCCTTCCAAAGCCTTTTCATAGTTTCCCTTAAGAGACGCATTGTCCTACAATTGGCCACAAAAACCTCCCACAGCATCTCAGCACACAGAACTATGCAAAAAGCTCTGAGTACACATGGCAAGAGAGACCAAACAGGGGAGTCTCGGGGATGCAGGTAGAATTTGCAGGGTGGAGGCTGTTATCACAGACAGCTTGACCCAGCCAAGGTACCTCCCAGGCCCACTGCGATGGAGCACAAGCACTAGCCTGTGTCTCCCCTCGGAGAATTTTAGACCTATGTCAAGTCAATCTTGCTATCGTATGTTAAACCTCATGAAAGCAAGGCAGTTGGTGCTTTAACCCAAGTGAGTGGGACTACCAGCCCTTAGAGTTGACCTCAGACAGCTAACCTAGAAAGAAATTATTTTCAACCGGTCAGAAACCAACCTTTTTGGGGGAGGGATGAGATTTTTCCAAGGTACTCCACTCCAGCTTCATTCTGCCACTGTGGAAGGCAACATTTTAAGCCAACTTCAGTGGGAGCAAATCAAGGCAACCTTAACATCTCCAGAAACCCAAGCCGATTTCCCTACCTTTTGCTCTTTTCACCTTGAGTGTTCTAAACACAACCCCACCTTGCTATTGTGACATCCCACCCATCGTCACCATGCTACACTCCCCAAACACATGCTCAGCTCACGGAAAACATGGGTTAAGAAGAAAACAGCAATTTTCTGCCTGGCATTCACATCATTGGATTCTAGCCTGGAAATAAAGGAATATAGAAAAACACTTGTAAAAATATAAACACAATGTGCTCAAATCATGCTTCCATTGACTTTGAACAGTGTTATGCCTGGAGTGAAATGGCTCTGTTGGGCTTAAGCTTGTCCTCAGAAATGCATTCTGGGTTCTCAGCAGTGCCATGGGAACTACATTGGTATCTCCAAGGGAAGAATTTGGCCAACTATATTTAACTATTTAAAATTTCAGGGTTATTTGCAGAATACAGGCCAGAGTCCCATAAAAGCAAAACAATCTGAAGAAAAAAGATATTCCAGAATGACTGTGAAATAGCAAACTGCACCCTCTTCTCTCATCAAAGCACATCAATTTACAAAGTGATCAGCACGGGTATTGATTCAGCCAAGGAAGAGGCAATATTTACCTAAGCACCTGCACTTATGGTGCGTTACAGCTACCAAGCAGCCTGCAACCCCAGCAATCATATACCGTGGGAGAGAATTCTCTATCGTTTCAGCCTTAAAAGAGCCATGAAGCAGTAGATAGCATACGCAAAAGTGTGCATTTTGGCAGCGTGGGAATAAGTCATTATGTGCTAGAGCCAGAGCCTTCTGTTTGGGGTCACGTTGACTCAAATGAGCTGCTAAAATCCGTTCTCGTGTTCTCCTCCCTCTTGTTGCTGTACTCTTCCCTTAAATTCCCTGTGCCTGGGACTTCAGCAGGAACTTCTCTCTCAACCTTCTCATAAGGAGGAAGAAAGTAAGCACAGAGCTTCGCAAAGAAAGCACAAGAACCATACACTCCTCTTCCCACACTCTTGTCATTTTTCTCCCACAGTCCCCACCTGCTGAAATCAGCCTGGGTGTTGTGAACAGAGGAGGAGGAAGAGCAGTGGTTCATGTTCATCCTGGAAAGTCCCCAGCCCTCCACTCATGTGCTCCTCAGTCCAATCCACCCTTCCTAACGAAATCCCCTTATTCCCACATCCCAACCCTAGAATTAGTTGTTCAGCAGCTGACTCCAGGAATAATGGAGTAGTAGATGTAAGGAATGCCACTGGGACTCTCAGCCGAGAAATCTGCAATATCAGGAATCATTTTAAAAGGCCTGAACCATCTCCCAAAGCAGATATTGATGTGTCCAGGACATGGTTTCCTGGGCTGTATTTAATAGCATTTTCCAGGAAAAACGTTGCTGTTGTGTATGCTTGTCAGTTCCAGTGTACTGAATTCACTGCAAAGCTACGGAGGTATATTCAACCTAAATTATCATTAACCCAGAATTGGGCTCACTTCTGCAATAGGGGTGCTTTTGTTTGGAAGTGCTTCTGTGGTGAATGGCATCTCCTCATCACCGAGAAAGCAAATCTTAAACCCCAAAGAGTTCTCACCTCAAGGGAAGCAGATTCAAAAAATGCACACTGCCCAAAGCAGATTTTTTGGGACATTTTATGTGTCACCAGGTAATGTGTGTAAGTTGATACCAGAAAATGCACACAGACAATCCACTACCAGCACCTTCAGAAATGTACCTCTGTCGGCAGGGGAGGAAAACCCAGAAAAGAAGATACCAAAAGCACCTTTAAAATGTTCTCCTTTTAATTTCTTTTCCTTTTGTCAGCCTTTGGAGCAGAAGGACTTCATCCTGAGAGATAAGCAGCACCTCTTCCTGCTCTTCTTGCACATGAGATCAGTAGAACCTTTCAGACTCAGTCCTACCCCAATTTTGTCACCATTTCAGTAATCGCACAGACACAGACATGCTTAAAGTCACCTAATTTAGCTAATTTAAAGCCACTCCTACAACAGAGCTGGCACCATGACACACAGCCACACACCAGCAGAAGAGGGCAGAATTAGCTTGCTTGCAGCTTCCACTCTGGTACATCCCAGGCAGCATATAAACCACCCAGCACTTTGAGGCCCTCGCCCAAAACACCCCCGCCTCTTAGCACACACATAAGCCCTTTCAGGAGAAGGACTGGGATCTTCTTTCCTGCCAGCCCCTTAGCTAAAATGACACAACCACATCAGCATGTGGAACAGCTGGCCCAGATATAGTGGCACAGAACTGCTACCATAACAATATCAAGACCTAGTAATTTAGGTACCATTTGGATAGCAAGTATATCTGGAATCACAGTATGGCTCTGGCAGCTGTATAGTGCCCGTTGCTTCCAGACACAATTTGTAGTAGTAACGCAATTCACATAATGATAAGCTTAGTGCAGGCGAAGCTGCCAGCACCCGCAGCAGGTACGGCTTCGAGACACTTCTCCTGCCCAGTCCATTTCAACACACTTCTGAAAAAAACTACTTCACAATCCAATGTTTTCCCAGAGCTGAAGAGTGTTTTGCATCATCTCAGAAAAATCACTTCAGCTGCTTGTGAGTTACAGAAGGATGAGAAGCACACTTTGGGGGAAAAAACGCCCAACCCAAAAGCCAGAAAGTACGGCTGGTGCTTGAAGCCTGGCACATACAGTCTCAATGAGGAGTCTGTGCTTTCCTAAATTGGAAGAAGTTTGGCTTTGATTTAACGAAGTATGAGTGTATGAAAATTGCATATTTAGCATGCAACGTAGTAGAAGCCTTTGTGCAGTCTTAACTCTGCATTAGCATATTCTTATTCATTTAATTAAGTGTTGGAAATTGTTTTTCTGTTAATTATTTCAGTTATGGACATTATTATTTTCCCTTTTGGAAGACAGAATCTATTTCAGGAGGGTTAATAATCCTGCTAAGTCTCCTTTCCTAAACTGTTCATTGCTGCTGATAAGGTTCCACCTGCTTTTGTTAGACTGTATGCTTCTAGCTCATTTATAATTGGATACATCCTGTACCAAATATCTCTAGAAGTGCTGATATGATATCCCAGATGGTAACATTCTCTCTTTCCTCTGCGTGTAATTTCACGAAAAGGCCCACTGACAGCTAGTGTTTAAAGGAAATTTGTGTATGCAGACATGGTAGGTGATCTGATCTGCTTTATATTAGGGATGGGTAAATCCATTCAGATGAAAAAGAAGCAAAGAAGAGTGTATCAGAGCCAGGGACTTGCATCTGGGAGTCCTGGGCTTTATTCCCAGCACTGCCACTGATCTGTTATGGAACTGTTAAACTGCTTCACCTCAGCCTTCCTCATCTAAAATGGGCTTATTATTGACTGTACCTACCTGGCAGGTGTCTAGTGGGGATTAGTTAATATTTGGAAACACTTTGAGATCCTCTGAGGGAAGGTACAATATAAATGCAAAGTAGTTGCACTGCTAGTCTATTAACTGTTGACAGCCTGCTCTGCTCCTGTTTGAACTCTCTGCCCACGCATCTGAACCAATGATGAATGCAAAGAATTAGGATGAGTAACAGTCCCAATCAAAAAGCCATCCAGAGGGGAGTCCCCATGAATTTTCCAACAAGTGCATCTCCCATCTCCTTGCCATTAGTACACAAAAGCAAACCTCTTCACACAATAAAGCACTGCTTGGCAGGACTAAACACACATTAAATTCTTTTCCCATAACTTATTCAAACATTTCACATCTGCAAAACTGAGCTGGGAATCTCAGAAGGAGGGTGTCCCCCCTCTGTCCCATGGTATTCTCTTTTACATCTTCCTGCAAAAATTTCGTTGCGACCTTTTAGCTGGTTTCATTCCTGCCACCTAAGACCATTCTAAACCTCTTCAGGTAAAAAACAACAAAAAAAAAACCCAAACCAACCCCCCCCCCCCAAAAAACCCCAAACAACCAAATCCAAGAACCCAACGAGGACAATATTTTTCAACCTGCAGCTCAGCAATTGGTCCCCACCTTCTGCAAAATCATCCACATACAATATACGAAAGCAACAAGAGACAGGACAGTAAAGTAATAATTTTTCCAAAGGCCTATAGGCTGTCCCTGCATTGAGAAAGAATAACAGACACCGGACTACAAGAACTAATGTGTTTTAACTTCAAAGCATCACATAAACATTAACCTCACAAGCCTGATCTCTAGGATGTGATATTACTCTTTCTGTTCTGTAAAATAGAGCCTAAAAGACCGAGGAATGCCTCCCAAAATTAATTTGGCCCCATAAACCAGGCAAGAGAAGAGAGAGCAGCTGGAGGCTGTTCGTGGTGCATGACTGCAGAGGCAGCTTTGCTGACGACTCTGAAATCCACTCCAAGCAGCTTAAAATGGTACTGCCCCTCTTCAGCCTCCTTTCCTCGCTCTTCACCCAACAGTGTTTATCTTTCTGTTGAACTCATGCACATCCCAAAGTAAATTATAAGGCCAAGGCACTAGGCAGGGTCAAAGGCTAGCGTATGAATTTACTGTACCGTCTTCATTCTCCCAGAAGCCTTTCCTGAGTCCTAATAAAGATCTCTGAAACAAGATGCTAATGCTGGATTATCCGGGTAATCTCCCTGAGTTACTTCCCTGGTTTGCCTGGTTATAAATAATGAATTAGGCCTTTACTTATTATTTCTTCTGCCCTTTGGGGTCGCTGCAAGTCTTGGGAAGGAATACAAATTTAAGAATATTAGATCCATTTATTAATATCAATTTCTGCCAATCCTGCATGAGAGATGTTCCTCACTCAGTGCGTGCTATTGATACAATGAAGCGGCTGGGATGTTAATGGCATGGATCTAATAGCTAAGAACTGGCCCAGCCTTACTCACCATTCCCATAAATTGAATTTTAAAAAGGCAGATGGGTGCTTCATAAGTGGAAACAGAATCATGTGCCAGCTTTCATTTCTTTTCCATTCCTGAGCACTGGTGAAATTAAAGTCTCCCCACTGGCTTTGTCCACATAAGCCTGTCATCACAATTTAGTCCCAGTTTTAAGAGCCCCTGTTATTCCCACACTGGATTTCTAAAGCAGCCTGGCCAATGCATCTTAACCATTTCACTGCTGCCTTTGACTGCAGCATGCATTCAGCTGAGCACAGCAGCAGCAGCCACATGGGCGTGCAGAGCTGAGAACACCAGATCCACACCACAGCCCCTCCTCTTTCTCCCTCTTGCCTTACTCCATCTGCTCTTTGATATAAAAGCAATTAATTCCAATCATAAATATGAGTGTGCCTGCAGCACTGACCTAGCTGGGAGTCCCAAGCTGAGCTGTACTCGAGGGGCTGGAATTAAGTTCTGCCACACTGTGAACGCTGGTAGACTCCTCAGTCCAGACAGCAAGCTTTTACCACCAGGCTCCTCAGCCTGCCCACAGGTCTTCTGCCAGCAACAGCAATAGCCAAGTGCAACAATGTGCTGAAGGGTGTCAACATTTTTACCAAGAACCCAGATGAAATTACTGCCTCTTGGCTTCTATGTACCAATTGTGATCATAGGGGGCCACCATATGAGCACTCCTGGTAGGCTTCACCATGCGGTTCACCCAATTACCTAAAAAAGTCTCATTATAACTTCAAAGGCCCTTGCTAAAGGGATCAGTTGCCAACCATCAGCTGAAGGGCAAGGAGTAGAAGCCAAGTAAGCAGGAGTCTTAAGTTACTACAGGTTGATCGTACAGATGTTTTTAAGACCCCAGGCCTGCTCAGAGCTAGGCTGGGAGGGAGAGGGCAGTATCACTGCTGACCAGTCCACACCAGCTCTCCTACTAGGCAATAGCTCCGCGTCTTTATCAAGCCTTGCATGAGCAAGGCCCTAGCATACAGCACAACCAGTCTCCATCTCCACTGCACTGATCCATCTCCACCTCTTTAGTGCCAGGATCAAAGGCAAGGTCAGAAGCCATCAGATGCCTGTGTAAGGCACAGTGATCACTCCCGTGGGTGAAGATCTTGAGCTGAGACAGAATTTGAGTGTTATTCAGGGTTTGTTCGATGTATTAGTTCAGTCAACTCTTGAACTCTAGACACATCCTCAATAAAGCCCAGGACAGGCGCAGCCATTGTCCCTACCTTTACAGATGCTCCTGAGGGCATCCTTGTGAATACCAACTTCCTTGGTAGCCCTTATGCTACATCTCCCTCCTGCAACACCAGAGCTTGCCCAGTGAGTGCAGCAGCACTGTAATTGCTGTTGCTCCTACACATACAGTCCACCACTACCATCTCCCCAGGCTCCAGCTTGTGGTCACGCTGCAAAAATCTTTGGAAATCTCAGCCAAAATGCATGAGGAAAACACATTTCCCCTTGCAAAGAGTTTCTCTAGGTTTCAAAATACTTCTCAAATCTTCAGAGTCAAGAAATGTGCCGTTTTCTTCCTTTTTCACTTTGATGTCGTTTCATCTACACCTTTGAAACATGGATCTCCTTTCTGTAAGCATAAACACAGCTCTTTAAAGACTTTTTATGCTTAAAATGCATCTTTTCAATATCAACCATATACTTGAAACAAAACAGAGAGCGTATGAATCACTGGCACTGAGGATGGTTCACATGGCTAAAGGGACTAGGACTTGTCCTGATTGATATTGCCCATGTAATGGGCAATCATTACAGGAGATCTTCCCCTGGTGCACAATTCATGGCCCTCAGCATTTGCAGACGCATTCACGGTTATTCATGGAGCCTCTGGAAGTCATGCTTGTCTCAGCAGCAGCAGATATTAGTGACTTCCTCTCTGAAAAAGTGTTAGTGCTATCTCATGAGGAAAGGCCAGTCTGCCACTGTGCTCGAATTAGGACTTGACACTCCTTTTTCTCCCTTGAAGCACAGACCATTTGTTCCCCTTCTTCTGTCTCAGGTGGCGTAATTGAGTCCCTTGGGGGATGTTGCTAATTGAATGGGAAGTGAGACCGTCTGAGGCAGCAAAAAAGGCAGATGGTTACGACTGAGGGATAAGTCAGATGTAGCTTTAAGTTCTGCTGCCAACTGAAAGCCCATCCCTTGGAGACTAGGGATTTCAGTGATGGTCTCAGTGCGAAGGTCGCAACAGCAGATATTCTCTCCTTCTCCATGCCCTCATGATGACCACAGAAAAATTGTCTACTCACCACACCTGAGGTGTGGTACCCTCGGACTGTCTGGAGACACGCTCGTGACCCTACCTGAAGGTTTCCTTACAATGCTGATGTATATGGGATTATATCCCCTTGAGTTTGACATGAGATGGTTACGTTGCAGCCATCAGAATCCTGTAATGAGCTTGGGAAAGAGCAGAGAGTATGAGCAGTGAGACATGGAGGGAGAGCACTGTGCTATTCATATCCCATACCCCAGAAGAAAGCAAAGTCTTCAGATCAGTTCTATATTTCACTGACAGCCAATGCAAACATTTTAAAGCTGGTGTTGATCTGCCAGAGCTGGGAAGGAGTAAAAACACACACACGCGCACACACAATTGCTGCTGCTTCTGCTGAATTTTGCATGAAATGGGGTAATCTCAGAGGCCTATGAACAATGTATTAGAGCAGCCTATGCCAGAGCTTAGAAACGCACGAGCAAGCAGCTGGCTGCCCATCCACTTGGGAAAACAGAAGCGGGCTGAGCCTTGCCATGTTTTTGAGGCAATTAAAAACAAAACAGGCAGAGAGAGAGAGATTGAGAAAGAGGGAAGGAACTTCCTCATTGCACGTTAGAAATACTTGCACAAAGGGTTTGGTTTTAAACCCCCACACCACAGCGTTCAACGTCGTTCTTTGTGGATCACTCGATATCATCCCACCAGGCATCTGACATCAGCCTCTGTGGATCAGTCTGTTGCAATACCAGGCTTGCTGTCTTCTCACAAGCACAGAGATAAGCACCTGAAAGATCCCAACCCATTCCTGGTGGGATGAGCAAGATGGCAGTTGATATGCCACAAATACCACCCGTCTGGAGGCAGCTCTCGGATGCAGAGAAAAACCCTGACTTCAGCATTTTCACAAGAGATATTTAACTGCATCTTAGCTGGTCAAACTCCTCCTGGAGTAACTAGGCTCAGTTCACGCCCAGCCTTGCTGCTTCAAACTGCCTGCAACAGAGGCAGCTGCTGCCATGGCCTGGAGAGCAAGTGTCATGGCCATGGCCAGCTCACCCCTCCACATGCCAGCTGAAGCTTAGTGGGATGAGCGGAAGGATTTTCTCCCTTCTCTGCTCTTCTGCTGCATTTTTCACGTCCTGCCCAAAAGTGGGTATGATGAAAATTTTCAGGCATGGCTAGAGTTTATTGATGGTCACATACTGCTGATGAAGTGATCCAGAGCCCCTTGCAATGCAAGATCTCTGGCTCATCATTGTAATGCCATTTCGCACACTCCTCTCACAAGCAGAGGTGAGATTTTAGACAAGGGCAGAGGAAAAGCAAGTTTAGATGCAGAGGATAAGACTGAGGCAGCACAGATTAGAGCAGCCAAAGGAACTGAGCAGCTGAAAGTTGTACTGTGGCATCCTGTTGCCATCTATCCCTGCCAGACCTGGCTTTTTAAACACCACTCCTGCATTGCTTTGTGCAGTGACTACTCCATGAAATTATTTACCAAGGCAATCAAAGAAAGAAAAAAAAAATTAAAAAAAAAAAAAGAAAAAGATCCAGGAAGTTACTCAGATTACAAGTCTGCGCAATTAAAACCTTGATATTTATGGCACTGTAAGACAGAGGCACATTAATAAATAATACTTTGCTCTTCTACAGCACTTTTCCTCTAATGATCTCCAAGCAATTTACAAGTTTTTGCTAGATGAGCCTCACCAAACCCCTGCGAGGTAAGGAAGAGATAAATTGAGCCCCTTTGCTCCCAGCCAAAGTTAAGATCTCTGGGAGGAAAGCAATGTAATACAGCAAAGCAACGTTGCCAAATGCATGCGAGAGCAAAAATAACGTTAAGCACATCATTTTTAACCGTTCAGCAATACCTAAAACACCAGCTCAAGCTGAGGATTCACCATGCTGGGCACTACCTGACACACACTAATGATACTCCTTGAGCCAAGGACATGAGACATGCAAAGCATAGAAGAATATAGGGTCAGGGCAGGTAGGAAGTCACATAAGAAACATCTTGCATATATTCTACTCATTGTGGTGCTCTAATCATCACGCAGCATGCCCTGGCTGTTTGAGGCTGGCACTTTATTGCAGGAAGAATATTGTCTGAAGAACACCTGAATTATCAGGGTCTGGGCTTCCCTCAGGAAGGAACTACAGCAGCATCTTTGGCTTCCAGGGCCCAGACACAACAGAGGCGCAGAGTAGCAGATGGCAGCAGGGCTGGTCGGCAGCCAGCTGGCTGGGCTACACAGAGCTGTTTGGGAAGCTGATCAAGGACTTCAGATCATGGGAATGTTGCCCAGGTGAGGACTGCAGAGCTGAGCAGATCCACATCTAACCAGAGGAGCCCATTGCCAAAGTGGATGAAGGCTGTAGCCCCTCCATCATTCCAGAGTCCTCCCTCGTACTCCCTTTATCCTTTCAGAGTATGAGATTATCTCATACACTCTAAAAAGGAACAACAAGTCCTTCTTCCTCCTGGGAGCAGAAAAAGTTGCCAGGTTAGGACACGGGGACGCCAAAGGCCAGAGTACCTTCAGGCCACAATCCAGTAACTGATCCCTGTGGGCCTGATACTAACACCGTTGTCTCCATTAGCTCTTGGGAGCTGAAGAAACCTTCTCGGGCTCTTTTGCCCTTAAAGCTCAGGAGAATCACCTTTGCTTATTCTTTCCCAAGCTTTTCAAAGCCAGGTCCTATGTGCACTGACTAATGATGGCAAGATTTAGTGCAGAGCAGACTGTGCTGCCGTCACTACAAAGCTTGCCCCACATGAGGAGCTGTGCAAAAACGGAGAGATCCTCGTGATCTTTTGCACAGGTTTGGCTTCTCCGAGCACAAACCTGCAGGGCAAGTACAGCGGAGGGGTACTGCACAACTGCCAGGTGGTCTTGCTGCTCACTCTTTGGCCTCCTTCCAAAGTCAGCCAATTTACCACACTGTCAAGAAGAGAAATTAGATGCCTTGCTTAGAGATTTATGTTTATTCTAATAAAAAAAAAAACAAACAAACAAAAAACCTACCCAGTGACTGCTAGAAATATGTGTAAGCCAGTTAAACACACTTTATAAAACCTTACAACAATAATACACTTTTACTGAAACAATCACAGGAGCAATTTCACCTGTACTTACTGTCCAATCATCTGAGCACAAACAGCCCTGAGATTTATGTGCGAGTAGAAACATAATTTCTATTATCTCCGACATTAAACTTGGCAATGGAAAATCCCATGCCTGGAGTGCAAAATCAATTTCAATAACCAGAATAGCAAGAAGTCAAAGGCAGAACTTGGAAAGGACATGAGTTTCTCAAATAGCCAGCCGGTTTTCTTTATAATGGGGATGCCACTGGGATAGGATGGGATCGGCAATTGGATATTCTGGCTAGATTTTCTCTCTCAGCATGAAATATTGCTGTAGCTACATAAGACTGGTTCTGGACCACAGTAGTGGCTCTCAAACTTTGTTTTCCCTGTCAAACTCCACACTTGGGGCATATGTGACAGAAGAGAAATGACTGAACTACAGCATTTAAGACTGCTTTACACTGCATCCAGACCTGAAATACAGCCAGTCCCGAATGCTGTCCCCAAGGCAGGACTGAGCGCATCAGAACAAGATGTGCTAAATCCTACAAGGGGTAACCTGCCCCCCGTCCCAATCCCCACTGCAGCAAAGGCGCCTTTGTGAGAGGTTTTCTGGATAACAGAGTAGGGATATGGATAGAGCTCATCCTGCCTTAGAGAAGGCAGACGAACTAGATAACCTGCCAAGATCCATTCTTATCTGATTTGCTGCAATTACAGGACATTGCCTTAAACCTGACACACAAGGCTTTAAACCTCTTCCTACTGCTGAGGTTTGAGGGTGACAGAGAGGAGCGTTGCCATAACTAACAACTTTGAATATTCCAGTTTGCCAGCAAAATACAAGCTCCCCATCTAAGCTCACCCCAAACTGCCATATTCTACTTGGGGGCAAGACTCAGCTTGCCAAGCCATGATGCTACAGGCACCTGTATCCAGGGTTTGCACCCAGCTTAGATGTGACAGCATGAGTCCGTAGGTTTCTAAAGTCATAATGACATTCCTAGAAGTATCAGCTGCAGATGAGGAAAGCTGCAAGCGCAAGTTTAGAAGCAATGTTTTCAACATGCTTGTATTCATGCATTCTCTCCTAGGACCTCTTTATTGAGGACTATTTTACAGAAAGCTGGAGTGACAGTACTGCTGAACCGTGTACTCAGATCCTCATATGCATCCTTGTGCAGGCAGAGCTCTAGCTGCCCTCTCCCTCACAGCCTTTGCTTTCCAGGGAGTCATGTCAGGTTTTAATCTATTAGTCCACCCTCTGGGAATAAAGACAGGCTGGTGCTAGGACAACTTTGCCCTGTGAAGGCAAATCATTTACCCTCCATTGCAAACAGGTTCCCCCCCTGCAGTGAATTTAAGATCCAAATGCAAAAACATTTCATTTCAATGTTTATCAGAAGAGACAGACAAGGGATAGTACATACAGACACAAAACCCTTCTAAAAGAGGCAGTAAAAAAATTAAATGCCATCTTCGGTGCAAGAACATTCACAAGTCACAAAGAGCTGAGCCTCTGCCATGAACTACAATCAAGAAGAAATGAACCCAAGTCATGAACCACTCTCCTGGCTCCCCTCACTCATGTCTGTATGATAACCAACAGCCAGTGCTGCAGAAAAGGAGAGAGACTCCTGAGTGATCCTTCCTAATAGATTCGTCTTTTATCATGTTTTCATGACCTTTGTAAAAGGCAATTTAAATTCTAATTGTCCTGTGAGCACCACAGGAATCAATTAGTGACAAGAGATGTTAATTGTGCAGACTGGGAGGAGGCATTGCTAGGCTGCTCAGCTTCAACACGGGGTTAAGAGCCCAGGGGAATGCTGGGATGGCTGGGGCTTTAATCAGACCTCCCTTTTTAATAGTTTCCATGTTGTGCTGCAGTTGTCAAGGTCCATTAGTCTTCTGGAGCACTGAATGAAGCAGTGGCAACCCCTCCATTCCTGCACTCCGCAAGCACACGCACAAAGGATCAGAATGAACTGCCATTGAGAAAGCAAATCCTAAAACCTCTTTCTCTTTTTGTTCTTGCTTCCCCCTCCCTACAGACCTTGCATAGAAATCAGGCCATGGGCACTGGCTATTACAAAGGAAATGTTTAATGTTGGTGGGCTGTCAGGGAGGTGAGCCTGGTCCTGTCCTCTCAAGATCCAGCTTGAGCTGTCTAGGAAAAGCAAACGCTCCTATTTTTGTCCCAGGGCACAGCGCTTCTCTCATGAAGACCCTGGCACTGCTCAGACTGTCCCTTGAAACGCCAGACAAAGGTCAGGCTGAATGCCCAGTATTCAGACTACACAGACACGGATGGGGAAAATTTTGCTGAGCCAGAGTGAGAAGATGTGGCCCAATAGTCTGGCCCATCCTGGCACAGGTACCTCTCAGTAAAAGAGGACTTGGCACAAATAATCAGGTGCCCCCTGAGATACATTACTTGTTACCTATTTCTCATCAGGCAAGAGTGGTGCTACCTTGTGCCTGTACCATCTGGCTGGGCGGCAGATGTGCACAGGGACGTTATGCCGTGGTTCAGGAGTCCTCAGCATCCCCACAACACATTGTATTACTTCATGCTAGGAAAGCTTATGCTGTGCATCCAGAATGGTTAAATCCCCCAGAAATAACACCCCCACCACCATTTTCTATTAAATACCATCATAGACCATTATTATCACCTAAATCCCTCTACGTTACCCATTTAGCCAACCATCAACCATAGAAGCTGCCTTGGGCAGGTGCCATGCCTGCCCCTGGAGAATCTGTGCTTTGCTTTTGTGCAGAATTCACACTTCAAAACCTCACTCCCCAACTCTCCACCACTAGGGCTAAGGCTTTCACAAAGACAGGACAAAGGCACGTGTCCTTCCTTGTAAATGAGTACCTGATACAGGGAAAAACTGCAGCATAGAAGCTAAAGTGGTGTTAGTTTGTCTGTCAACTCTGTATTTGCACTCCCTCATTTTCAGTCACGTATTAGCTCCAGAAACTGCACTGGATCATAGCAAAGAGCTGCATTTGACCCCAGGCTCAGTCCAGCTGTGTTCTTTCTAAGCCTCTACCTTCAGCCATCTGCTCCTTCTGTCAAAGCTCTTGGTATTTCTAGGCTCAGACCCCACAGCCATGGCCAATTTCTGGATTTCTGCTCCAATGCTGGCTACAGCTATTACACCTCCTTCCCCCTATTCCCAAACATTCAGTCTCACACCCCTTCCCCCAGCACTGACCTTCCTTTAACCAGCCAGAGTGTTGTTCAAACTGGGGAGGTGTCCAAAGGCTGGCACAGCTCTTTCTTGCCAATATCACCCTCTTTCCAGATGATGTCTGGTATTTCTCTGACTCCGTAACTCGCGATTTGCGGCCATTTGAATAACTCACTGCCTTGAGGATCCCACATTCAAGCTTTCTTCCCTGCAAATACAAGAGGGGGTTAGCACAGCTCCTGTCACACCCAGCCTACGCTAGTCATAGGGTATCGCTGCAGCACATCATAGCGCATTCTCCAGGTCCCCACAGGGCTCCGAGTGTCCCAGGTAGGCCAGCCATCAGGACTGGAGAAGGAGATCAGTGATTCAGAGTCAAAGGACTTCATACTTGATGCTTTAACCTTCTACAACACACCTGGCCAAAGGCCCAGAGTCATCCCACCCATGTGTAGCTGGGCTGCCAGCAAGGCTGCTAAGAGCTGAATTGCTTTTCATCTCTATGTCTACAGAAAAGGCTTGAAGGTGCTTTGGTTAGGCAGGAAGAATGCACTCCACCAGCATCACCAGGTCCACTTCTCCCCTGCCTCAAGCCAGTTAGAGGGTAAAACTACCTCTGGTACCTTCACCTCCATAGCAAAATCTCACCAACCACCTCTCTTGGAACTGTTTTTTCTCAGGTTTGAGATTTTTCTTACCTGAGAGATCAGCCTCTTCCCCAAGTGCACCCACTCCCAGTGCTTCACTAGGATATTTAATTACTTCTGATTCTGCCTGAAGCAGAGTAAAAGGTTTTTCTCAGCAAATGCTTTTCTTGGGAATGCTCTCCCCATGGACACAGACTAATTTATTTTTTTTACATTCTTTATCAGCCTCTGGAATAGAAGGAACCATTTTTCTAAGGAGCGCTGAGTGTGATGGGAACGTCCTGTGTGATGCACCACCACTATGAATCCTAACCAAATTATTATCATTTTTGAAACTGAGCTTTAGGCACCCAACCCAGAAGAAAGGAGGAGAGAGAACCTGAGCCTGTGAAAGTCTCAGGACTTCTGCTCCCTGGTGGTGGCACCAGACCCAAGAAAGAGATCCCTGTAACTCATGAACTTGAAGCTAAGTGTAGATTTAGCTACCTGTAATTTAGAAGAAAGAGTTAAACTACTTAACATAGGAGAACGCCTCCATACAGATTTAGGTCTGATGGCAAAACTGCTATGCAGAAATTCCTCCCTTAAATGCTCTCAGAGCAAATGTTATTAATGGTTCAGCTCACCGTTTCCAGAGTTTCTACTATTTTTATTGCAAATCCCACATGCAGGAAGTTTTCTGAGGGCAGAAAGCCTCAAGCACACTGGCAGAATGCTAGATCGAGGACAGCCTAGGCCACAAAGGTTGCTTAGGGACTACATAAACCTGAGAAAACATGCGGTGTGGCCAGGTTTGAGACTCAAGCCAGAGGGGCAGCAAGAAACCTGGCATTAGCATCTCACTAAAATGTCTGAGACCTCTCCTTCCCTCCACAGGGAACCTGGAGCTTCACACCACCACAATGGACTTCTGTGGCACGAACGGGAAGAAAAACTGGCAGGTGCGAAGCGCGGTCCCTATGTAAGGTTCCATCCCTTGCCAGATAGTCATTTCCAGCTGCCACATCCATTTGCCTGAGCAGTGGAACAAAGCCAGTTTCACTCCCACCATCTTTATGAAACAGAATTAGCAATTTCTCTACTCATTCTCTGCCCAGCGCATCTACAAAGCCTTTTTTGAATTTCCATTAAAAATAATAATGCATTTCGTTCTGCTTCACAAGGCCCATTGCTCACCTGCCCACATCTCTTTCAGACTCCACTAGTCTTCCTTTCTTTCACCAGTGTAATCGTTTTATGCTCTCATTTTTTCCTTCCATTATTTGGGTGATTGTGGACACATTTTTATTGCTGAGATTTACAAAACAACTCAGTCAACCCTTACATAGCAGACCTGATACAGCTCTAGAAGTGGGAAGGAATGACTGTGTAATTTGGTCGCCGCACCACACACATGGCTCTGTAGTTAAGAGCTGATAAGTCTCAAACCTGACGGGGAGGTACATTACTTGAGCCTCACGTTGCAGAGTCCAGGGCTGGTAGGCAAAGCGCTAGACAGACTCCTAGCAGAGCTGGAAGCGAGTTTGTTCTGGTGCATTGGTTTCTCTGCAAGGTTTGATGTCCTCACACAAAATTAGCATACAGTAAACCCAATCTTTTAAAACCAAACAGGAAACAAATGCCCTCTGAAGAATCATGACAGAGCCAAGTAAAATAGGCTCATACATCAAGAGATTCCCTGAGGCATCAGTTCCCCATGCCTAGAGACCAGCTGGGAAGAGAAACTCCCTCTGGAGGCTGCTGATGTCTTCCTCCGCTTTCTGAAAAGGAGGAAAACAGGCTCGCTCGCTCTTCCTTCTCCACTTTATTCATTCACCAGCATCTGCATTGCGTGCTAACACAGTCTGCACTATCCCCGAACATTCAAGGGAAGGCAGGAGGAGCTCCAGTCAAACCTACGGGCTCAGCAAAGGCTGCATTCACAGCTCAGAGCAACAGAAAAGCCTCATGTGTAAGCTGCTGTCATACAGGAGCTGATGTAAAGAGCTGCCAGAGGAAATCTTTTTCTTGGCACAGCAACTTCTAACGCTTCCATAAATCCAAGGAATTAGTCTGCATATATTGTAACATCTAATCTACTAATAAGATATACAATGTACGTGATACGTGTACATGTAATAGATATCATATACATAGCTGTTGTTATCACAAAAGATGATATAGTGTATCATACATATGTACACCATATACCTAATTACTAGACATCACTCCAGACATATCTGGTTTTGCCTAAGCCTTTATCTTTAGCATTCACTGAGTACGCCTCAGGGGTCCTGATTTTCCTAATCCTAAATGTAATCTTTAACCTTCATTTTAACCCCTCAGAATTGCTGCCCTGAATGCCTCCTGTGATGCTGTTACTTATTCACAGTTAAAGACAGCATTATTTCATCAGCCTATCTACCTCTTGCTCTCCTGATTCTCTCTATTCACAAGCAGCTTTGCTTCTTTCCTTTTTCTGTTCCCCTAGAATAGCCTGTAATGGCTCCCCCATGGATCCTCACTACCCACCTTTCTCAGTCCAAGCACGATGGTGGAATCGGGTGCCTTGCTGAAAGCAGTGACTGGTGGTTTTCATCAGCTGAACTGTGCTCAAGGCAGGTGCTAAAGCTTCACCAACTTTTGCCTTTTTTCTCCTCTGTTGCTACAAGAGCGATCCTGGGTACCTTCAAAAACACACCAGATCCTACACCTCAGCAACCAAACATCTCTTTGACCAGACACATTAGAAGGAAAGAAAGAGAGTGAAAAACAAGTAGCAGTTATGAGAACTGGGCTACAGAGAGAGGCCGGCAAGTCAGGAATTTCATTTGCCAAGTAGGAACTTAAACTAATTAGCTTTTAATAGCCTAGAGTGAATGTTGATACCAATTTGACTTAAAAAGCTGCTATTATTTTTCAAAGCCATTTTCTCCAGCTGCCAGAAAATACAGCCGCATTCAAAAGCTACAAGAAAACATATCAACTTTCAAGCAACTGAGCTGCAGCCAAGTTCCCTTGATGACACCTGGCATTGACCACATCAGAACTGGGCTGTCAGAGTACAACTACCTGCCCTTCCAGCAACAGGCCTTGACCACCCAACCTGGCACCAGGCACATTCACAGGCATCTCTAACTTTGCTAGCTCCAGGCTAACACTCAGCAAATGACTTACAAAGTCATGGCACTGAGTTATACAGGCCTCTGAGTCCAGCAGCAAACATGCTTCTTGCATCAGATCATTGTAGCCTGTACCAAGTCCATATAGCCCTGAGGTTGCATATATAACTGAGCCTCTTGCTGGAAAAAAAGAAAATTTGGATCTCTCAGCACCAACTCGGACCATTTCCGTCTGGGCTGAGGGGGGGGACTGAGAACGGAGCTGCCACAAAGCAGCCAGTGGAACAGATCCAAGTATGTGAGTAAGCCATGCGAACAGACCAAATCCTACTAGACCAGGCACTAGCCGCATTCTACTCTCCCAGCTCTCACTGATGGCAGGGAGAAGGTTACATTAACTTGACCATGACAGATGGTTTAGGATTTGAGGGCTGGGATTGCATTTCTGAAAGGCTATTTCTGACAGTCACTGTCCAACCTGTTCAAAGACCACCCGCTCGCGTAACAGAGAGAGTTGACACAAGCCCCATGATGCATGGATACTGGTTGTTGACCACATTGTCGTGTTTTCCTTTCGAAACCTCACTTTCATGAAACAAAGGGAAAAGCAAGAGAAGGAAATGTGGTAGCCACCATTTTAGCTCTCCATGAGCCACATGACAGCTCGCAGGGCAAACATGAGTCTCTACAGCTTGATATGAACAGTATGACTCCAGAGCTGAGGAGCATGTCTGACTCCCATCTTCATTGGACTGAAAACAAAGGGAAAAAATAAGACACAGACCAGCACACTACATCAAGGCTCCCCAACACAGAGGGAACACCACGGCTGTCTCCTCTGCATCAGGCTGTAGCGAAGTAAACACAAAATGCCAGCAGTTTCTAGCAGAGTTCTGGAAGAGATGTTAATGTCTCCCAGCAAGGCAGACAGAGCTCCACCAAAGCATCCAGATGGCCACGCAGAGGAGGGAGCCTATTAGAGCTGGACAAAGACCTGAGCTTGGCAATGTCTGAAATAGCCTTTCCAGAAGCTGAAACACCCAACCTTTTTCTGGAAACTCTGGAAACCAAATTGCAAGGAAATGTAAGCACAGGGAGTTGACACAACCTCAAATAGCAGATGACCTTAAAGCCTCTTTTACTTATATCTATACAATTGTTAGGAGCAGAGGAACTTTCTGGGTTGCTGTCCCTTCAATAAGTGATATATCCTTGATAATGTTCCTAAAATTAGCATACATTTCCAACATTTGACAAGGAATCCAACATTTTGCTAGGACGTCACGAGACCTTGCTGTTTGGGAGGGGAAAAGCGATGTGGTATACAAGCCCTAGCTGAACCAACTAGATTAGAGGCATTCAGGTCTCTCACGGTGGTGAAGACAGAAGGCACCTCTATTAAAAAAATCCACAGCCTTCTCACACTGCGCCGTCACAGTGGAGAAACCTGTTACAGCAAACAGGGATGTAATTAAATGTAGTTTGTACATGTGTGTGGGAAAATGTACTCACAGATTGACAACATGGAAAAATAAGATGGGATGTGAAGCTAACGGAAGGAAACAGCTCACCGAGGAGACAGAAGATTGTTTTAACAGTAACAGCCACTGGGTGGTAGAGTCTGCTACCAAGAGATGTGGTCAAGAAGGCACTGCTGCAAGGAGCCAGCAGTGGTTTAGGTAGAGTAGCAACGGTGCTAATGCCAGGAAGTCCTACAGATCCTGGAGGTCAGTTATACCACAGTAGTCCCTCTCAGCCCCACTTTCATGTTTTATACAAAAGCAAAGCAGAGAGAGCGTGTGCTTGGTCAGAAGGAGCAAAGAGGGTTACACTGAACCTCCTAATTAAACTGATGCAAGATGGGCAACACCCAAATCAGTTCCAAGATCAATATTTCTATCCATTTACAAGCATAACAAGGTTAGAGAGGTGAGCAGAGTAAATAATTAACCCATTTACAGGATTTTTTTTTTAAACAGAAAAAGTCATTTTAATCTCCTGGGTAATTAGCTATGCTGTTGACATTAATCACAACTACGGTAATTATTTGAAGTATTTGATTAATCTATCCAGAGGAAAAACAGAGCTAGGCCAGACTATCCTTGCTGCATAGTCCTGTTGGTCAATCAGTCAATACATAGGTGCTGGCTTTCAGAAGTGTGACATGTTTCCTGCTGGGTATAACATAACAAGTCCTCTGGCTGGCTGGATAGAACAGTAAGATGGATATAACACTTCAGATGGGGAAGATGCAACCATCACGCTTTCAAACTGAACTAAAGAGCATTTATTAATGCTAGACTTGCTGAATTGTGATTCTCATTGCTTGTGGCCCTCCAGCTACTAAAGGACAAATACAATCACAGGCTTGCATAGCGCTGATACTACACATGAAAAATACCATTACACAACAGTGTGTGTCAGCCAACATTGGCAGAGGGCTGAAATTCCTAACCCTTTCCTTCTCATCCATAATATGAATAGTTATTTCAATTAAAGAAGAATAATGAACCTACAAGATGGTCTGAAAATTATTATTATTATTATTATTACTAAAAAATTAGGTTCAGATGTACATTATTTTTTTCTTGCTATTTCTCCTAAAAATCATGTCATAATGGAATTCCAGTTTACAACTCCTACTACTGGTTGCAGTGATCTTCAATTTCCTGCAGTTATGTTACCCAAATCAAATTTCAGCACCTTTTTGAGAGTGCCCATACCTACCATCAGACTGCTGTATGAAAGCACATTCTCATCTGGTTTTGCTCTGGATTAGGCTGCTGCTTTCAAAAATGCAAATGTTAACTCCCAGAACAAACTTGGCTTGATGATGTTAAGCTTAAGTGTAAACTGAAATGCAGCAGACTTTCATTACAAGAGCTCAACCATTTTAAAGGACAAAAATTACAAGATGGAGCACATTTTTTAAAACAAATACTGGAACACTCAACCTGTATTTTATTGATTATGTTTCCCCTGTCTAACACTTTTACTGCTGCATATAAATGAAACTAAATTTTCTTTAACACAAAAACTGGAAACGATCAAAAAATCTTTTGGACTGCTACAACTCTTGCGGGGAATCCGCCTGCCTCATGGTCATGGCGATGCAAAGTCCTGATGCGTGACAACTGATTGCGCTCTCTCCTGAGTGCAGCCCAGGTGAAGAGTAGGCTTTCCTGCGTGCACACAGGACACCAGACTGCCACACCAGGGAGAAGCACACTCCCAAACTTTTCGTACAGAGACCCCTCGCACGCAAAGCCTGGAGATTCCCACTCCAGCGTAGAGGACACCCTGCAGGAAGAGAGGCGGTGTCTAGGATAAGCCGGCACATGCGTGCTTTCGGTAACATTAACCACTCCAAGTTTTCAGTCTGCTCTTCAAGCAGCGTATTTCTTACATCTGGCATGCAAAATACTGTAATAGTGAAGAACGTCCCATTTTGATTTAAATGAATGCATTTATTTCCAAATGGGAGACCGTAAGTTAAACAAACACATTTCTCTCTTTGCACATGAAAGCATTGTTTTGTCACAGATGTACAGTATAATACATTTATTTTCTCAATTGTTTTGTATTTGTAAGGCACTGCCAGTTATTTGGATGGGTTTGTAAGGATGAAGCAAATTGCTCTGTGGGGCTCTATTCAGGGAACATAATATTCCCACAAAAGCACCATAATTCTGCATGCAGCAACACAAACTACCACGACTTTGCAGCAGCTGGCAGGGTGGATAGAGTTAGCATTATCAAAACCAGCATGACAACTCTACTCCAGAACCCCCTTACATGCATAAATTAATGATGAATGTACATTGATTAACTCCCATCCAGAATCCAAGGAACCCTGCCTTCTCTGCAATATAACTTTGAACCTCACCACAGTTATTTTGTCAGTTCACAGGGCTTGAGGAGCACTTCAGCTTCTTCTTGAATGGCATTGGCCTTGCCCAAGCCTCTTAAGCCCTGCTTGCATAAGCGCACTGAAGAAGATTACAGACTGTGCTACAGTCCCTAAGCCACAGGGAACAGCCAAGAACACAGAATGCTATTAGTAATGTGCCAGGCGGTGCATTTTGGGAGGTCTGACACACAGAAAGCTGGGAAGAAGAAGATCCTGCCAGGGATCACATCTGTGTTTCAGAAGTTAGATATTCATCTGTACCTGTCCTTCTGACCAAGTAACTCCCTTCTCCAGGCATGCAGCATGGTGTAACAAGCTATCACAGAAACACTGTACGTGACTATGTTTTTCATCACAACTACAACAGGGTGTAAGCATCCACAGACTCAATGGACATTGCTGCCCCAATCTTCTCAGGCTTTTCCATCCATTTGCCAGCTTCCTACACAGCTCCCTCTAACCAGTTCCCACCTGGCACACTCCAGCTTCCTGAAACTTGACCACAAAGGACATTCCTACCCATCTTTAAGTCCTTCTGATTATACAGAAACGGGTTTAACAAAAAATATCCCTGTGGTTTCCTATGTCAGTTGATTTGACCTCTAATTAAAGGTACATCTTCACTTAGTGACCAGTTTCTGTAGGTCACCTGTGGAGCTGCTAAAGTCAGGCTTCACTTTGCATACTAATGACTCTTCTTAGCCTATGAGTATGCTTTTGGGTGCTGCTTCTGTTGTCATATACAAGCTCAGCTTGAGCAAACCCCACACAGCCTAGTTTATATGAGCAGGTGCACTGAAACTGAGCAAGAGAGGAAAAATCTGTGTCAGCGGGAATGTCAAGAGAGGAGCAGTGGAGGGGAACCTTAAAGAAACAACCGCCACTTGCTTTACACACATCATCTCCTACAGACACGAGAGCTGGGAGCTCTGTGAAGAGGTCTAACAGTGATCAAAACGCTAACTTTAAGGTCTGGTCCCTACTGGAATCCTTTATCCAGCTACGGAGGAGTTGTTTGGGATCCCGCGGTTCTTCTAAGCCCATGTGCCCTTCACATGTTTGTATGCAGCATCATTTGCAGCTTTTCTTGATGCAGCAGCAGCTCATGACCTCAGAAAACTTACTACTTACAGCACTGAGAGATAATAATAAAAACAGTGCGGAAGGGAATCTGGGCTGAAATCTCAGCTTTCTAGACATCTTGCAGGATCATTTCAGTTTTTATCAGCAAGCTCTATTTGTGGAAGCCAGAAAAGTGAACACATTGAGTGGTGATTACACACAGCAACCTAACGATGGCAACATTGATCTTGTGGTACCTTGTGTACCACTGCAGAACATCACTGGAAAAGACAGAAGAAAAGGAAGAGCCCTGCAATATATTGCTGTGCTCCCTACTAGACCAGTAGAAGTCCTGCTGGCAGAGTCCTGAGGGAGGTCTTCAGCGTCTGCCTTTGTTGAAGTTCAGGGGTGGCAGAAAAAGGCAGTGTCACTGTAACAGAGCATAGCTCTTTCAAAACACTCTTCAGCTCAGTTCTTTGAGCTCTTTGCAAAGGTGAGTCAGACCATTATCCTTGTTTTGCACATCTCCATGTGATTTACCTGAAGTCACTTACCAAAAATGAGCCACCCCTCAAGATGTCCAGCCCATCTTTTCCAATTCACAGCCTGTCATTCATCAAGCTCCAACAGCCGATCCCCTGGAAGGCAGCAGTCCCTGACCACTGAGATGACAGTAAGCAAACCCCATGAAGAGCACGGGAGCTGGGATGATTTTCCTGCTTACCTGAGTAAATTCTAGAGACGCCATTCTCACAAAAAGCTGTCAGAGGCAAAAGCACAGGGCAGCCCATGTGTGTCAGCATCCCTGCTGGGACAGGAAGGCAGTGCTGCTGCAGAGCCAGAACTATCCACTGCGTGGCTGGGCTGATCCCACTGCCAGTTACAGCAAAGAGATTAATTACATAGAAATAATTCCTGTAGAATAATTCATGCAGGTTATCTGTGCATTTGCTAGCAAGGTGGATGAGGGTGTGGCAGAATCAGGTCAGCTAAAGGTATTCACCAAATTCAGTTACACTGGACCAGTGGGGAGCAAGGGAGAAGAGGTAGACAGTGTGGCTGGATGGAAGCACAAGAGCAGGTGAAACAGATTTACAAGGAGATTTGAAGTAATAACTTCTCAGAATAAGGCAGCAATTGGAATGAAATACACCAATATCATATGGCAATCAATACGGATTGAAAATGTGTCAGTTTTACAAAACACCTCCCCATTTCAAAGTGGATCATTAAGAAATAAAAAATAAAAAAAAAAGTGAAACTATTCACTGCAGTTAAACCACTTGAAACCGAAGCTTGCTTTATTTCTGGAGTTAAAGTTATTACTTGACTTCATGTCTGAAATAAGCAAATGGAAAAGAAAAATCATTCACACAGCACTGAACTCAGCACCACTGTTTTTCTCCGGGTGACCGCTAAGGGTCTCTCTTGCTTAATATGGGCCACAGCAGAGATTTTTCTCCCTCTGTCACGATGTTTTGTCATCCAAACTCATCCCTTCCCTCATCCATGTTACCTAACCATCCCACAGGTCCCCAGAACACCAAACCACTAACACCTCACATCATCTCCTCTCACCAGTCTTGAACCAAGTGGTTAATGACACATCTTTCTGGGGTTTTACGTGCATGCAATCCCACACGCAACCTCTCCTGGGCAAACAGAACACAGCAGTGAACACTGTCCATGATCTGTCTGCACGGTCAGGGTCACAACATCTGTACATGCCTGAGACATGTACACATGGGCCAAACATGCCTCACTATAGAGGCAAACACATCCTTGCCTCTTGGAGGCTGCAAGCATCAGCACGATACCAGATTTCATGGAATGGATACTCGCCTCGCATGTCTGGATGCAAGGACAACAAACGAGAATGCCAGTGGTCACACAACATGAACTATAAGTAACTAGTAGGTAATTATGGAGGGATGTGTCTGTGTGGCTTGGCTCCAACATCAACAGAGGGAAGAGCTCTGCCTATTGAGTCATCATCAGCGTTTCCGTCCAGCCCTTGGGTTTTCCTGACAGGTCTCCCCTGTGAGTTACTGCCCAGACCACTGTGGCTGAGCTCATAAAAGTTGCTGAGCTCACACCCCCAGGGAACGGGGCTCCAGTCCCCCACAGCCAGGAAAAGCTTCCTGGCCACAACCGTGCTCCAAGGACATGGTGCTTCCTCAGCCTCTTTATTACAGCAACTGAACTGAACACGAACATCATCGCAGTCCCAGTCATATCACAGATGCTTCAGAGACACCATGCCATAACCAAACAAGGGCGACTTAAGTCACACAAGAGTTTTATAGTGCCCCATGCCTTTGGTTATCCACGAGCCCCAAACTGTCCATAGAGTGAGTGCCCCCATGTAAGGATTAAGTTAGTACCTCTTCTGTGCTGTCAGGAGGACAAGAATTTGGCTAATGAGACATTGTTAAATGAGAAGACGACACTTCTTAATCAGAGACCAGATACCATTTTGAAACTGCAGAAGTATCCCAGACATCAGCATTACCACAAGGTGAATGAATACACAGCCGGGCGTTCTCTGTTGTGCCTCTGCAGTAGACAAGGCTATCTGAATTCTTCCACACTTACTTCATTTCTGCTATTTGCTATAGAAAGAGATGGACTTTTCATTCGCTTTGCTGTTTATCCTACCATTTCTCTTCTTTTTCTATTCCTTTCCCAGTCCCACGCTTTGTTTCTACTACTGTCCCCATCCCTTCCAACAGAGCTAAACAGTGAACACATGCTGATCTGTCTATTCCACATAATTCCCCGCTATCGTTTTCTCTCAACAGATTTGTTAGCCCCATAAAATAAGTCACTAAAAGGTTTCCAATGACAAGCGGGACTTGGGCCTCTGAAAACCTCATTTCACTGGACCAAGTGCCAGATCACACGAACAAGTTAAATCAACTGGTTTGATGGGGAACGGAGGGTATCTGTCAGCGCTCTGCAGTAAAGCATCTGCTCAGCTGGCCATGGGCTTTTCTGTACTGCTGCAGTAGCACCTTCACATCTCTAACAGAGCTAGAGCCCCAGCAGTCATTCTCCAGGCCTGCAGCACATCTGAAGACATTTCTGAAGACCAGATAAGAGGAAGCTGAAAAGTTCAGCTTCAGAACTGCATGTGTCTCTGAAACCATAAATGTTTTGAGTGATCAGCATTTCTAGGCAGCGAAACAAATGAGTGTTTCCATTCCCGGGGGAAGGGGGAAGCAAGCAAACTCCACTCCCCTATTCCGTAGCGTACAGGAAATCTGAGTGATTGATGGCAGTAGAGAAGGGAAATGCACATTCAGCTTATATTTCCAATGTAAATGACTTGCCACCTCACCCCTCTGCTTCCTGTTCCTTCACACGCTCCCCTCACGCTGGCTGATATCTGTAGCATGCGTGCATCAGGGAGGAAGAAAGGAAAAAGGACAATCCTTGTTAAATTGCATCCCTCCACCCCAATTTAAATGAGCAAAGATAACATGACAAAGGTCAAATAGCTGTTCATCCCTGAGCTCTTTTTGCCCACAGACCCAGCGTGGTGACAGGGATGGACTAAGGAATCCTGCAGCACGGGACCCCACTAAAATGCAGCCATCTGCGTCAGGTGCAGCAGGCTGGCCCCTGCTCTTACAGAATCTCTCCTTGTATTACAAAGGTCAAAATGGCAAACACTGAGACTTTTTAAAATGCTGCACACAGTTCGAGGGATCTGTCTGGTTCACAGGGATGCTGAGACGCAGCGATTGCTAAGGCAAGAGAACAAACCCAGAGGAACGCAGCGAACATCCGCTTGCAGGAGGCGTGCCCCTGTTCTTTCCCAGGCAGCTCAGTGAGAGGTGCTTATTTTTACAAAGCAGGCTCTGAGATCTTAAAAGAACCGATGTTGTCGTGGTGCCCTAAACCAATGAGTATGTGACCTACTCGTTCCCACTCTGTCCCTTGACCTTTTCCCATAGCATTCTCCAAAAGCATCACATGAAAAATAGCCCTTCTCAGTTCTCCAGAGGCTTTGGAGACAGCATCAAAGCTCTGTGCTTATAAACAATTCCAGCTAGGCCAAAATGCCATTCCAGCATCAGGGGTCTCGGGATTTGTAAGCCTGTCACAAGGAATTGGAGGGAGAGGGGGCAGGGAAGAGGCAGCATGTGTTGCCTAGGGAAGGGGGAAGCGAGAGCCAGGCAGCTGGAGTGCGAGTTGAGCTCCATGAAAACCCCGCAGGCTGGGATCAGATTTATCCACACACCTCAGAGGATACACAGGATCTCTTTTTGCCTCCTTCCTTATTACAGAGAGCTTGCAAGCTCTCTGAGCGTGGAAGTAATTTAACTGCATTGATCCTTCAGCCTAATCTTCCTGTTCTTTCCCTCCTTCTCTCACCTTGTGCATCCACTAACATGCCAGCATCCATCCTGGAGGTGAATTTACAGTCCAGGTGGAGACAGGGAACTTGCCAGACTGCAGAGGGACAGTCCTTAAGCATCAGGGCTAATTATTTGTTGACTCTTCAGGATTGGACAACAAAATAGCAGATGGGCAATGAATACCTACAGGAATCCCTGTCAGCTCCCTCTGGTGTTTCACACCATCCCTGGCACACTCCTCCCTTTTCCTAAAAGGCTGAGAAAGCTTCAACTGTTCCCAGTTTTTGTGTTTCCTCCTATCTCCAGATCTAGTTTCCCTTGGCAATGGCTGCAGACACTCCTTGAACACCTTCTAAAAAGGAAACACTGCAGAAGGCACTCCATAATTGAGTGAGACTTTTCCTCAACCATCACTTTATTCCTCTGACTTCAACCCAATCTTCATTTTTCTCATACTTGTTCATTTGTCCTCCTGGCTGTGTTCTATTCCTACCACACGCTACAGGCACGGCCTTCAGTTGGGCAATCCAGAGCAAAGGCTGTTTGAGGACTAATTACAGGTGAGGGACCATATTCCCCTGTTTCAGTGTACTACTGTTACCATTTAAAGACAGACAGGCAGAAAAAAAAGAAGATAAGCCACTTGTAACCATCTCCTAGCACGCCACCACCTCTCCTTGATTGTGCATGGAGCTTCACCGTTGCTCAGACTGGTGCACTGACCCTGCAAGGCTGGAGACCTCCCCAAGCCTGGTCTGACACTCTGCTCCAGCCACCCCAACAGAGCCCTCAAGCAGAAGGTCTTCAGAACATTGTCCCATCCTTTGGCATTGCGTGCCTCCTGCCGTCCCCACTCTCTGTCCGTCTCCTTTCACTGTGCTCCCTGCTCTCTCCTTTTCCCAGCCTCATCGAAACGCGCTGCCTCTCTAGCCGCATACCACCTTCCCTCCAGCTCCACCACTCCAATCCGGGTCACGTACTCCACAGTACAGCCCAGCAGCCAAGGAAAATGGTTTCAATGTCTGAATATGTCGAATGGTGCTAGTCGCAGCCAGGCAGGTTTGTGTTTGGCTAGCTCTTACGTGGCAATAGGGACGTTGCACTCTTGCAGGGCAACAATTTCAGTCCCAACAAGGAAACTGGATAATTACAGAGAAAAACAGCAGGCACTTCAATCATTCCTACTTTGTGTCAGGTCTTTTAAAATGTCATTGAAAAGAAACGGTGGGATAATGAAGGCCTTGACTCGCTTTCAAAGCGCCTGACAGGACAGCCAAGAGGAAGCAACGAGGTTAGGAGGGCTACATCATCCTTCCTGGTTCCTGGGGACTGACCCTAGAGGGTGTGAGATCTGGGACAGGATGGTATGATCATAGGATGGCATAAAATAGAAATATAGTCATGCGAATTCTTTTGCTGTAGATGTCTCCAATTTAAGAACAAACCTCCTGACTTTACCTGGGTTATCTTGTTCATTTTGTATTTTACTTGTGGCTCTTCTTCACCATTTTCCCTTTTATATAGTATCAGAAAAGCATTAACTCATGACTTTGTTCCATTCCACTGGCATAACTGCTTAAATATCCTTCCTCATGTTTTGACATATATCACTTGGACAGACACTTAGAAATTTAAACCATAGAAGCTGGAGGACATTTTAAAAAATTAGAAAATATGTGGACAACTCTTCTGTTATTTTAACAATATGAAGACTCAATGCTTCTGTAACTCTGCCAGCAAACGCAGGAAAATATGTGCTTACACTGCACAAATATAAAACTGAGCACACTGATTTTTAGACATAAACCACACTTTTACTACACACTGAGCACACACATGCTACAACCCCCACCTTCACAAACACACATTTACAGCACATAAGGAAGGCACAGGTTATTTGCAGTGCAAAGAATCTCTTGTTTCTATCGACACCAAAAGCGTGGGTACTGATGGAGTATACATACATTGAACATTCGAACACAATATCCATTCATCCTATGTACCAAAGATTTAGGTCGAGCAAATTAAGAATTGCACCTGTATATCCATTTAGAATAAACTGGACATTAGCAAATGTACAATTGCTGTGAAAGGAAATAATATACCTGATGCACTCAAAAAACACCCTTAATTGTTCAGTCTAGAAAACAGGAAAACAGAACAATTAAATGAAATGACACACACATATGCACTGTATGTGTACAAAATGTACGCTGGTGAAAGAACAATGCCATAAACAAACACAGTATTCCCAAAAGACTTATCCATACACTAATGTTGTGCTCAAATGCACACAGGCAGATCTTTAACCATATATTCACCTGCACAAATATATATCAGAACAACAAAAGCCCATTGCACATAATAAGGAGCCCAAAATGCACACTTTAGAATGAGAAACACACTACACAAATACAGAACTCATGCATAAAGATTTTATATGTGCTCCACAGAAAATAATTCATGTCTTAAACGAAGGCTGCCTTTAATAAGCCTAATGCACCAGGGGTTGTGTTTTACCCTGTAGTTCTGAGCTCACCACAGAACATAGAACAGTGGGTCTGAGGTCCCAGCTGGCCCCACACAGGTTCAATACCTATAATTCATAAACTATGTGTAGGATTCAATCTTCTCCCAGAATAAGCACCTGCATTGCTGGATGTAATTCCCCAGAGCTAGCCTATAACTATATAAGCTACTGTGTCAGGACTGCCATGCTGCTGCACCAGCCAAGAGACCCTTTGGAGATTCATTTGCAATTCTCCTGTTCCTTCCCCCTGACTAGGGGACCCAGGATTCGAGCTTCTGGGGAGGGCAGGGGGTAAAATGCTGCAACCTTCACACAGGCATCCATCACCACTGCGCTCTCCCACCTTACTACTTACACAGCTACACTGTAGGGCATCGCTCACAAGTTCCACTTAGCCCCAGTCACACTCTGAGCAATGAAGCAATCGCAGGAGGTGGAGGATAAAGGCATTTTACTCCTCTATATTGCCCAGATAAGACCTCTGATAATTTTACACTCAGATGATCAAGTATCTAAACAGAAACAAATGCACCTAATCAAATGCATCAGTGGGCAATGCCAGACCAGCCAGCCAGGCATGACTCCAGTATTAATCCAAAGCATGAGGCAGAATACACGGCTGCATGCCTGGGCCCCATAAGGTCTAGAGACAGTCTCCCACTTCAGAAAGATTTGTATACAGTTTTGCAAGGAAACAACTTATTCACATCACCCCTACTCCCCAGTTTCTGTCTACTACAGGCTAAATGTGAAATCCCAGTGATCCACTGGGGGCCCGATCCTGTCCAGCAGCTAGAGCACTAGACTCACTTCAGCTGTTTCAAGTTCCCACTTCAGCTGTTTCAGACCCATTTCAGCCGTGGGCACACGAAGAAATCCTGTGGCACGTGGTTCATTTCACCTATTGCAGGCTGTTTAAAAGTGCCTGACCTAAACCCATCATAAAGGCTTAGAAAGAGCCAGGCACATCCACAGCCTGGTTGCTCCTGCTTCCAGAAATGTCCTTTTCTCTCTGTTGTGATGAAATCTAGATTTGTTTAGATACAGCTGTCCAAGTTAAGTGACATGAAACGCCACCCACATCTCTCCCGTAGTCCTTCATCGGGGAAATCAGAATCAACACTGCTCCCTTAGCTCTGCTCTGCCAAAAATTACAGTCCCTTCAAGACAGGGTCTATAAATGCTATAAACTTGCACAGTACATCATACGGAGAAGAATCTCTTCCTGCTATCACAGCCCAGCCTAATGGTAGAGTGAAGGGGGAGGCACACTCCGGTTCTGCTTCATCCCCTCCCAGGTGCCTCTGACCAAGCAAAGGCTGTGGAAATCCAGAAAAACGGGGAATGTCTTTCTTTCCCCTGGTGTCCTATGTGGTGAGCAGAGCTAACGAAAAGAAAAACAAAACAAATCAGGAGAGACTAATGAATAAAAATAACAGACTCTCTGCTTTTCTCCTTGTAATTTCCCCACCCCAGACAGCTGTAATGTGGAAAGTATTGAAATTTAAATCACACCTCAGCCTAACCTCAGCTGACAGGCTGCCGATGCAATAATCTCAACCTGGCTATCTCCTCTCGGGGAGAACGACAAACCAACTAAAGGAAAGTGATAAATTTTCAATTTTATTTTAAAATATACCAGATGGGAGATTTTATTGGAGTCATAAATATGTCAAAAGCAATGTTAGCGTGTGATTGGAGATTGCCCCCACCAAGGGAGCAGCTCTCCCTGTTTAGAAGTGCCATCAGATTCTTATAAGAGGCTCCAGTTAGACTGCAACAAAATAGTCTGTATATTAAACCAATTGAATTTTTATTTACCAGACACCTTTTTCTCTTCTCTGCCCCCCTTCCCCAGGTTCCAAAATGCAGGAGAAATGAGGGTGTTGAGGTCAGATTTAAGTGTCACCAGTTTGGGTTCTTATTCTGTTGGTGGAACATCGCTCAAATGTATTTGATTTCTCACCAGTATTTGAAAACTGAATTTCACATCAGTCAATGAAGCTTCCTTTGATTTCCTAGAATCCCAACCAGTTCAACTAAGTTCAGCCTCAGATTTAAACTAAATCAAATTCAAACCCTTAATCCTAGCCACGGGTCAACCTCAAATTCCGGAAATAGTGCTTGGCCTCAGTCCCAAAATTTCATGCGAGCTAAAACCAGTTCTAAATCCCACCAGCCGCTCCCAGAAATATGAGTTGCCTTTTGCAGCCTCTGCACCTCTCCTCCTCCTACCGCTGGTGCTGTGACAGATCACAGTAGTCTGACAGGAAGAAGCCTAGTATTTACGCCTTTTCATCATTTCAAAGGCTTTACAGACTGGCTCTACCAGCTACATCTTTGAGCATGTTTCCAGCCTTCCAGTTTACTTAGGAAATCCTCATATTCCCATACCATTAAATTCAAATCAATCAACTCTATCACCATTGATTCCCATCACCACAGAATCTGGCTCATTGAACCTTTGACACTGAAAACTGAATGCAGGGCAAGTGAAAAATAACAATATTCTGTTATTTTATAGTTTTTCATATAAATGCTTTGCAGATTTAATCATATAGCCATGAAACTGTAACAAGTGTTACAGAATTAATAAGAGATCTGATACATAACATATTACAGAGTGATACTCTGCAGTTATAGCCAATCTACCACAGTAATAGCACAGCAGAGGGGGAAGGCAAGAAAGAGGCATAAGCAAAAAGTGACTTTGCATATATTAGCGGTCTACGGTCTTTTTAGGCTTAACTTGTTCCTCAAAGTCAAAGGAGTGCTAGATGCTAGTTCAGCAGTCTCTCTAACAGATTGATCATTTGCTGTCGAAGGCTTTTAAAAAACTTTCTGAACATAAAGCACCATCAGATACATTTATCATAAAATATCCTCCTCCTACCCACAGCCTCCAGTCCTGGACATGCCATTCACTGGTCATGAAGCAGCAGATGCATCAAGACAAGCCGAAGCTTTTAGCAGCTTTTTAATCTGAAGGAGCAGATTGAAATAGAAGAATCATACCCATCAGTCTTAAGCTTAAAATATTTTGACTTAATGCACTACACAGTAAGGCTGGCATTCCTCTGGCTTCTGCAGTGTTTTCGATAGGGACTTGTACAATTCATCATTGATTGGCGCAAGGTCAAGGGAATCTGGAGAAGTACAAAAAAGCTGGGAAAGAATTCAGCTCACAATAAAATGCATTTGACAAAACAGAAACTTATGCTGCGGATATGAAGGAGGATGGCCTGGGTCTAACCTTCCACCCTCAGGAGAGCTCACTGAAAAAGCAGAGATGGCCAGTTTCAAGTACATTTGAAGCAAACATTTCGTAAAATTCTGTGTAACAAGCACTGATAATGCTGGAGGAATGTGGACAAAGGTGAATTCAGGAACACTGTTGCCTTCACGGGTTAAAAGGTCTGCTAGGCCATTTCCACTATGGAACCCAGGGAACTATTTTGGGCACTAACATCTATAAGGGTGCTATAATGGGCTGCTGTACAGCAGTACAGTAAAGCTGTAATCTCTCCAGGACAGAGAGTGCAGCTTACTCTATGTCTGTACAATATCTATCACAACAGAGCTCCAGTTCTAATAGCAGCCTCTAAGTGTTATTGCACTACAACAATGGGTGGTGATAACTTAGATAATGAAAATAATGTATGCAACAGGAATATCTGTGGTATAATTACACAGTTTATTCAAAGCACCTAATCAAATTGTTCAGCAACTTAACATAAACATAGACGTAGAGGCAGATACTCCTAGATTAAGGAACAAATTATGATTAGTGCAGGTATAATTGCCTTGGAAACTCCCCATATTTTCAGTCAGGCCAAGGACTGGCTAGTAACATGTTCAGGCAAGCACGTATTTCTCCTTATGAAAGATAAGCCCCGAACACTTGATTAAGAGCAGTCTGAAAAGGCACGAATCCGCAAGCACTGCATCTTTGATCCCAGGAGGAACTGACCTCAGGCAGCTTGGTAAGATTCAGACTTACGCTAAGATGTCTTTAGGGCATTCTCCAGTTAATATGCTACACTAATTAAGTCTATTTAATTATTTGAATAAATCTGACTATTTAATGAAAGACTTAACAAAGGAGTGAACTCATTTAGGTATTGATGAGTTAAATTACCTGCCAAACAAGTAATATCCTGGCAAGCAGGAGTGTTACTTCTCCAGGTTCTTCAGTTACCAGTCCCTCCCGTACTGGGTAAACCTGGTGTCTCACTGGAAGGCTGTCCCATTTTATCGTTGCAGCACACACTAACTACAGAGGTCTCAGAAGGCTACACTATGCTCATATTTGGTAGCGACACGCCATCAGCCCACAGAGAAGACCCTACCATAATCTCAAGAGCATGTAATGCTGCCATCCAACATTACAGTCTCCCATTCAGCACAGGATGACCTCCTTTCCAGCACATCACTGAACACCCCTCCAGTGCTGTCAGACGTCACACACACTCACTTGTGCTCTTGCTATGTGTTTGTCTGCCTTCAGGAAAAATCCCAGCATCAATTCAGATGTAGAGCTGGAGGCCTGAAAACACACATCCAGCTTTTCATGAATTAGCAGCACCAGGAACAACTTGCAGGGGTGGTTCAACAAAAAATGGTCTGCAGCCAGGTCAGCTCCCGTAGTCCTGCTAGGACCCCTCCTTTTTGTTTCCCTGATCCTCTCTCCCCTCCCTAGCACCAAGCCAGGACCTGGACACATGAGCAGACACAGGCTTCCCTCTCATGCAGCAGCTACCTTATAAATTATATGGCAAATTAAAATTACTTTATCACAGTGATAACACCATCATCTGCAGTGTTTATGGGTTAATAAATTGTGTCCATGAATGAATATGTGCTGACTCATTAACTAAGCTGCAAGTGAGAGCCGTTCATCTCTTCTGCAATACCCTGAAAACCAGTGTCCCTCCTCTGCCAGGGAATAAATTTTCATTTTCCCTGCTTTGGAGAGGGGAGCAGGAGGGGGGAGAAGGAGGGAATTATTTCCTCTTGTTCGCTTCCCGCATTAGTAAAGCCCTGGAGGTTATTTAAATGGTAACTTCAAAGGAGGTATATGATCGCTCTGTTTACTGCTGTAGGAGTCTCATTTTACACTCAGATTTAAAAGCCTCTCTGACTCAGAGGCAAACAGCATCACTTACAGGCTTTGGAGCTCCACAGATACAGCCACCTCAGGTGCAAAGGACCAGGAGGAAAGGCAGAGACAGAGAAAGGATTATTTTAATTTTTTTAAAAATCAGGGAATGTTGGATAGGAAGGGTTTTGAGGGACCTAACTTATTGGGCTTTGTAGAGAGCGATAGGGAATGGTTCCCCATTAATAGAGAGTCTAAATGCTCCAGCTGGGGAGTAAGAGGCTATTTGGTCTTTAGGACAGCAAGGGAAAAGAATTATCAAGAGCTACTGTGAAGCACCAGGACAGTTACAGAGGGAAGAAAATCAGAGATTCTCATGTACTGAGCCTCCCGCACACTTATCCACCATGCCTTTTCACCAAGTCTTGGGGCTAGAGTAAGTATTAGCTGCAGTTCTCCTCCTGGGGATGGCTGTGGGTCAGGCAATGGTAAGGCTCGTTACCAACAACCTTGGTAAGGCTTGTGAAGTAGATTCACTAATACAGCATTTAAAAAAATGCTCCTGGCACTTGGAGTGGAAGCTGCATTTGTGATGACTCTTTGTTCTCCTAAGCACTTATTTCTCAGTCTGACATTACAGGTGGATTTGGAAGGGAGATGAGGTTTAGAGATAAGGTAATTCCCCCCCTGCCAGATTAGACCCAGACGGTACAATGAGCAGTCCCTGTCGCATCATGCCACTACAGCTCCTTAACTACAGCCTAAACTCCTTTCCACAGTTTTCATGGCTGCACCTGGCTTTGGTCACTGAGAACCTACCACACATGTGAAATTCAGTTGGTGAGTTTTAATAATAATGTTTATAGGTGTGGTGTTTTTTTTTTTCCTGGAAGCAAAGCTCTACTAGAAAAAGCTCCTCCCTTCCATCTCTGCTTAAGCAACAAAGCACATGGAAGAAGAGGGTAAGATCAAAGAAACCATCTCCCTGAAGAACCTGAGGGTAGGATTTATAAATGCAAGTGCTTCTGCAATTGGGCATACGGACTTGCCCCTAAAACTCAAGCTGGTCAAACCTCAGAACTACGAATGTTCAACTAAATCTATGCATTTTTTCCCATGGGCATAACTAAAACTGAATCTTCTGACAGAAAGCCATCTTGACAAATTTTCTGACACATTCTCCCTAATACAGTCTACAGCAGAAAGCAGCAAAATTACGTGGTAGAAATACCACCTTGTGGGAGAAATAAGCTCCAGGTAGTGCCAGCACTTACATATGGTTGAATATAACTGCTCCAAGCTTATTTCAACTTCTGTCTCCATTAGGCTGGCAAATTATTGCATATATATTCATCTGATACAAAGAAAGTGGGCTCTTTGAAAGATTTTTTTTTTTTCTCCTCTAAAAAAAAAACCAAAAAAAAGGGTTGCTTTAATTAGAATCTACTGGCTAAAAGCCTTTTTTTGGAGCAATTGCATCAATTCTGTTCCATTAGCCACCATATGAAGCCAGATTAGGAAATAACTTGCTACATAGCTGAAAAAGAAAGTAAATGAGAACACTATAACAAAACCCTCTGCTTAGAAGCAATCAAGCATCCAAGGATATTGCGAGGGGTGTTGTGAAGAATGCATATCCTTATTTATGTATTTCATTCTCTTTCGAACGATTGCACTGTACATGAAAGCACAGGACTGACAGCAACAGCTAATGCTCTCAGAGAGGTCATGAACCATGGTGAGCATGTCAAGTTAGAGAAGGCAGATTATTTCTGCAAGCTCTAATGATAACCTCCATCCTAACAGATAGTCTTCCCTGTAGTTCCAGAGCATCCACTCTGAATGCCCCACAAGCATGTGTCAAAAGTTTGTGCTCTCTCCCGAGTTCATCAAGAACAGCTACCCAAATAACCTTAGTCTCTCTCCCGAGTTCATCAAGAACAGCTACCCAAATAACCTTAGTCTCTCAAGACAAAAAACTGTATTATCAGTTCCACATGCACCTCCACCACTTCAGCCAATACATTCAAAGGTCCACAGGAGATCAAAATTCTGCTCAAGTCCTAGATTATTAGAGCTCACAAGTGACAATGGCTGGGTCTTCAAGGTGTTCTGAAAGATACTAACTAGACAATACAGACATATTAAACAACAAGGCACTGCTTTTGCCAAATCTTTCCATCAGAGAATTTATTCAGACAGATGGGAGGGCTGTCCTCTGCAAGGCTCTGTTCTAGAAACTCAGATGAAAAACAAAATGTAAATTCAACAAGTGAATATTCATAAGATGAAAACTTCACAAGATTAGTTTATATTTAGAAGCCTTTGCTTGAGAACATACCTCCCAAAACCAGACATTTAAACTAACGAACCATCCAGACTGACACTAGCTCTGAACCTTCTCATCACAGAAGCTCAGCAAATGATGTCTCTTGGGAGATGTGGAGCTGATGGAAACCTTTCCCTCACGGGCAGCAACTGAGCCAGCTCTAGATCTACCAGTGAAGCCTAAATCTGATCTGTTTTATCCTGTTCTCTCCTCCCAACTTAACATGTTAGTAAAACAAGATTTCTCACGTGTTACTTGCCCCTTGGGTAGGAGGCAAAAGGTGGGAAAAGATCATTTTGATTGACCAGTTTTCTTCTCTACACAGCTCCATCCTCCCAACATGATGACCAGCTCCTAATCACAACGCATGTTTCCTGGCTGTGCCACTCCTTCCTTAGCTGAAACAGCACTCAGTATTCACACCTCCCCAGCCAAACCCCTTGTAGCAACCGGTCATTTCTTCTAAGTCTTAAAAAAAGCAGTAGAAACATGCTTCACCGTGACCCGAGTGAGGCGCAAGACTGAAATCCAGACGAGGCTAAGCAGTCCAGTGAAAAGAAGATATGGATTGTGGAGAGCTTAGGATCCTGAGAAACCAATTTTCTGTAATGGTATTATTTACTATGCAGTCTCTGTCGACAATGCACCCAGACAGGGCTCATTAGTATGCTAAAAATCAGTTTCTACACTGATACAGTTAAATTATGTACGGCTGTATGGATACTGATTTTAATAGTGGATCATTTCATTTTATTAATGAATCTACAACAAAATTAAGTATTTTGACATAAATATATATCAAGACTACACCTTTACACTATTAGGCAGACTACACCTTTATGCTTAAAGATGGTTAAAAATCACACTTCCATTAAATTGATAATTTCTGCCTAGGTGAAGAAACCCAGACAAAAGGTTATTTCTGGCTCCTGCACTCAGTCACGTCATTCATTCTCTTTTATCTACTATAGCTTCCCAATGCATTTTCTGACTACTATGCCATGCAAACAAAAAAGGGCTTTTTTCAGAAGACTACACGAGCCCTTTGACACCTCCTTGTATAGATACCATTTCTGCTTGCATTCTTAAAGACCAGAGCTTGAGGAACAACATTGAAAATAAGATTCAACTGCAATATTTATACTACTTTAGACAGCACATCTCAAACAGATATCAAAAGGATACCTTAAATAATATCAAAAAAGCCAACAAGGAATTACTATTTCCAACTCCTAATCCTCTTAAGCATACCCAAAACTATCATTGGAGGTAGATGATTTAACAGAATAACGCCTATAGATTTCTACTCAGATCACAGTGATATTGCCTGGACACTGCTGACACATAGGCTAAGACACAGCCCCTTTTTTCAGGCAGCCCTCACAAGTGGCCTGCTCAAGAACTCCGTCTACATCAGTTCTTTTATCATCCTCATCACTTAAGCATCCGAGTATCTTTCACTAGTATGTTGACCAACCATGAGACAGAAACAGTAGCTGTCACACACAGAAAGTTTATCCCAGAGGCTGGAAACGGAACCCAGATTATCTGGATCCAGGCTCAGTTCTTCCACCTCACCCTGAAGACACCTTCCTCTCAACAGATCTCCTAGCATGTGAAAAAGCATTGACCCCAGAGAGTGAAATGCTGGATTTGGGGAATTTACTACAAGAGAACTTCAGAGTCAAACTGAAATTTCCTATCATTAAGAAAAAGTAGCAGCAGTGATGGAAAGTAACAAAAGGGTTCCTTTAAGTGGCAGGACTGACATTTTTGTGATTTGAAACTCTCTCATTGCTAGGATTTTAAAGTGCTGATATTTTATCATCAAATTGGAACCCAGCTGGTAAGTATGGTAAGTATCAATAATGATACGAGAAACTCAGCAAAGAAATAGTGACCCCATTTATATGTGAAAGAGCATTCCCATTTTAGCTGAAGAAATGTATGCTTTTTCAGTCTTGTATTGCATTGCAGGAGCTCCTCTTTGATTTTTCTTAGGAGACACCCCATGCAGATTCCTCTGTGAAGCCGTACTGCAGGATTGGAGATACTGGATGTGTCTAGGGAAAGCTGCAGAGCCAGTTTTGGCTTCCCTACAGATTGATAATCCATAACCACAGATATAATTGTGAAGGCTGCAGATGAAGTCCTGGCTCCAGCAAATTCAGTGACTTAATTTTCATTAATTTCAAGGGGGCCAAAACTTTCCTCTGAAGCTTTGGCTCTGCAAAACAGTTGATCTAGTTGTGAAGTATCCACTACTAGATTAAATATGTCAAAACCACAACACAAACTGAACTGAGACAAACAAGCCTGATGCTGCATATTAGTTCAGGGCATAGGTGCGATGAAGTTAGTGCTTTCTGTCCTCTATAACCAGTGTTAACACCACATAATGTATTGAGGCTAGTTCAACAGACATGACATTGTGTGTCTCATTCATATTAAACAAATACTGCCTAGTAATTCAGCAACATCTAAATGTTTTTTAATATTCATGAAACTGTCTGTGCTTTTATCATGAGAAAGTTGTAAGACCACCCGTGTAAGAGGGCTGAACAATTCAGTTTTGTGTCCTAAGGCCTGGATGCTGATCTACGCCATTCTTCCTCACAGAACAGCTGTGTCTGAGAAAAGTCTAAAAGTCTGTCGCACTGCACAGTCAACTTTAAGTTCATTTTTGTTCCTTGTCATTGATTCCTCCTCTGTCTTTATTCTGCTGGTGCTTCAGCACCATTTCTTTAACATTATCATTGTCCTGGGCTGTAATCCACTGTGGGTTCTGCTACATCATCATTTAACTCAACTACTAAAAAACCTTGTTAGTACAAACTAAGTTCAGAATCCATTGTTGTTCTTGTGCCTGTCCGCACTGCCAAGCACATTTGACGCGTCTTTTCCTGTTGTATGGGACTGAATCAGGACAAAACAGATCGGACAAAACAAAAATCAGTGTGATAGGTCTCAGTAGACAGTACACAGCATAGTTTAACTAAAATTTGAATGTTTAGACAGCAATTGTCCATGAAATGCCGTGTGACACTCAGTATTGCTGGTTGACACTAAAGCAAAATTGCATCTGTGTAACAGTCACTTCCTAAGGAGGACCTTGGAATTCTTCTGCACTTACATGAGAAAAGGAAGTTCATACAACTTCAAAAGGATTCAGAGATGGAGCAAGCACCAAATGAATGACTCCATGCAAGCCAAAAGCAAACTCCAGCAATGAAGAGTCACAGGAGAGGCCAGGACTGAAGGCGAGAAGGGACAAAGATTGGAGTTGGGATATATATGGAGTTGGGAAGAAGACGTAGAAACCAAATCCTGCCTGTTGTTATGCCCATGAAAACCTGCAGAAATCAAAAGGCTGCATTAGTCCAAGATGGGATACTAGATTTGTAAACAGACCAGATGCACTACATATATATCTGTTTCCTGAAAGAAGGGAGATAACCCTCCAACTGCAAACAGGACTAGCAGAAAAAAAGATGCAAGAGATGTGATGACAAAAGCACCAGAATAAGACAAGCACGTCCAAGCATCACTACCAAGCTCAGCAAGTATGTTACAGAGTATACCTACACTTCATCTGGCTTCAAATTGTTCCTTTTGCAGGCAATAAAATTACTGCACAAATCCCAGAGAATAAACTGAGTTAACACCCCATTAAATACAACAGACTTTCAATTCAAGGTAAGGACGTGCCCAGATTAAGCTACCCCTGCACAAGCTGGCCCATGGGTAACATACATCAGTTCTACTGACTTACGGTAAGGAAAGAAAAAAACTGAGATGCTTGAGAGTGAATTCCATTAGGAGGAATTTCTACAAGGTAAGAAAGGATACATTCTTTGAAGCATGCTTAAACAATACAACATATTCTGCCATAAACATTCTTTCTACTGTTGAACGTATATCCCAAGGGAGACAGCCAGGAATTTGTTATATCGTGTATTTTCTTTTATCAGTAACATGATCTTGCCCCTCTCCCTACCCCTCAAGATTAAGCAGCCTTGATTTTATACCTGCAGTTTGGTTTGTCAGTATCTGGCTTGGAAACTGGTACCAGAGAGAATGGCACTGCTACTGGGTTGATTTGTTGCTCCTATTTCACAGAAGACAAGTCAATTTAAAACACTTATTTCCATAGTTTTGCCTTTTCTAAACACTTCAACTGCGGTAGTTGTGGGCCCCTTCCAAATTCACTACTCCTCCAGTGACACTCATTGAGAAAAAATTTTTCTATAGGAAAAAAAAAAAAAAATCTTTGTTGGTAGAGGCACTTGGTCGATTTTAGCTCCTTTTAGGCTGAAACAGCTTAGCACAAAGGAAGAGGGCAAGAGAGGGAAAGAAAGGCAGGACAGGAAAACACACAGATAAGGCAAACAGCAGCAAGTTAGGAGTTAGATTTAGATCTTCATGTAGTTACTGACAACTTTAGATGCTGAAAAGGGGATGGTTCTCCACAGCTCCTGTGTCATTTCAGTATACGGTTTCATGGAACAATGAGCCAAAATGCAAGCAAGATACCTCCAGAAAGGAGTTCCTGCTCTTCCCTTCTCTTCACTCTGATCCTCTGCTTGCTTTGCACAAACCCTACTGGTTGCCAGACCTCTACATGAGCTCAGCCAACTCACAATATGTATCAAAAACTTTCAGCAAGAAAAAAAGCCAGGTAGTTTTCTACTATTTTGATGAGTTAATGAAGCTCACAGTTGGGCAGGGATGCTCTTGGCTGGAGCAAGATCATAGTGAAGCTGGTACCACCATGCTGTATAGGCTCTAGCTCCAGAGACCTGGCAGTGCTGCTTAAGTGTGAAGCTGTTGCAGGCTCCTGAAATGAAAACCAGCTCTGCAAAGACACAGAACTACATAAATACCAACAGTCACAAAGCTTCCATCAGATGGATTTATGTATTCACAGCTCCTGCTAGTTAGGAAGCTAGGGAAGTCAGCTGTGCTCATTTTACATATCAGCCAACACACAGTATTAGCTTTAGCCAACTAGAAACCTTTATCACAGCCATTCCTTGCTGTCAGAGCTATGCAAACTGAGTTAATGTTTTATTCACCATACCAGCATTTCCTTGTAACACAAGAGTGCTTGCTGTACCCGCTTCCACCTGACCAGCCCTCCAAGCACAGTAGGAAAAGGATAATGTATCCGCATGAAATGAAGAAACAAAATAATTATTTAAAAAAAAAAAAAATCAACACTAAAAAGCCCCCCACCCAAAACACAAAACTCAAGAAACTGCCATCTGCCTAGAACAAAACCAGGGAATTGACTTAAGTTTCCACATGCAGAAGTTCTCTGGCTCTGGCTCCCCCTAACAGCCTTTTTCACTCTGATTTTGAGATACCAAGATTTCTCATTAGAGGGCACTGCTTCCCCCAGTAGAAAATGGGTTCTTTTCCTTCTGCGGATAGATGTTTCAGACATCTGGAAATGCACATTTACCACATAACTGTGAAGTCTTGAAACTAGGGTGCAGCTGGAATTCCATTTTCACATTTGCTACTCTTTCTGTTCAAAAGCACTTTAAGAATGTATGGAATTTTCAGGTCTGAATCCAAACTTACTGAGGCTAAAAACCATTTCTGCACTGGCAGTAGGTGAACATTAACCTCATGAGTAAATGCGAATTCTAGTCCTGTATCCTCCTATTCCCGCTATCTTTTAGATTTTTAATGGGGTGAGGGTAGAAGTTAATTCTTACTCACTTTTTTGGGAAAAAAAAAAAAAAAGGATCATAAACAGAATTTGACTTGGTGCATTTACATATGCCAGGGCCACTCGTTATTAATGCTAATAAGCAGATGAAAAATGACACCCTTCCCTCCTGCATATCAAGTTCATCACATGTGCTTGAAAGCCACATGCCGATAACACAGCTACATTTCTTCTAAAGGAGCAGATGCTCTACTTCTACAGAAGTGGTTTAAAAGAACTGAAATCTTTTGAGGACAATGTCAACACCCTCCATAAGCCATACTTACACACAAGGCAAACAGCATGTATACTGCTGTTTCAGCACATATACAACACCAATGCTAATAAAGCCACAATCCTTTCCGGGAAAGGGATTAGATCAGTTTTCCAGAGCTTTTCACTCTCCTGGACTCAGTCATCCTGCTGGCTTGCACTTCTGCTACATTTCCTGCATCTCTTCCCCCAGTCCAAACAGTTTACTTCTCTTCCTCCAATATTAAAGATACAAAACCAACTCAAGCAGGAATCTGAAGTGTCATAGAGGAAAAGAAACATCCTCTGAGAAGAAATAGAATACTAATACAGTTTTTAACACCTGATTTGAAGGGTGAGGAGTTGAAACAGTATGTTAATAGGCCTAAAATTTCAGCTTGGGATTTCTCTGCAAGTGTCCTGGGCTTAAGCAATATTATTTCACATAAATTAGATGAGGGAATTCTCTCTTGACTAACACTGGAACAGATTTAATAAAACTAAAACTGCCCATATGAGATAGAAAGAGAAATCCCATGGTACTATTACTCCAGATTGAAAACTAGACCTCCGATTCTCAGACAGCCAGGTATTCCGTTGATGGGATTCTTTACTCAATTCAAGGAAGCAAGATGGATACCTAGTAGCCAAAGATGACAGGCAGAACTCTTTATATGTAAGTATTTAGAACAAAAAGATCAGATGGATTTCAATGCACAGACATACTTCTACGGGAGAGTGACTTTCAGAGCATGAGTGAGCAAAGCTACAAACTTGTAAACAGTAGTTATTTAACAACTTCAGATGAACCATCTCATCAACAGGAAAAGAGAAAGCAGAGAATATTAGAATCTTTCTATATCTTATAATAACTTGCATCAATTCAACAACATATACACCATTATGATTTAATATCAACAAGACCAAATTTTTCAACCACGCTGTACATGGGGCGCAGGGCCAGCTAACATCAGCACCAGAACCCTGTTGCCAGGCCTGAGTGCAGATATGCACATAAGGAATGAATTCTAACAAATTGCTTAAGTATTTATGCTTACTATATTAAAATTAAACATATGCATGTTAGTAAGTCTGTAAGAGTACCCTGGTTATGTTCTTCATAATTACCTTTCTTTACTTTTCCTAAAGTTTATATTCTATAAGCAGTAGCGCTTGTGACCACCTGGAATCTTTTCCAGTTATCAGCAAGAGAATCACGGTTTTCCGTTTATTAAAACCAGAGAGCTTCTCAACTCTTTAATCAAAACTTTCCTTTGCACACGCCACAAGCAACCTGACTAAGAAATTAGCAAAATGTACTGATACCCAAGTTCCTTGGAGAACCTCGTGCTTCCACAATCTCTAATGTAAAGCAACTTTCCTTTTAGTATTGCAAAAAACCAATTTGTGCCACGCTCCCAATATGAACTGCTGGAGCCCCCAGCAAGCCCCTTCAGAATCCTGCTCTACTATTTACCATGCAAAAAAGAGATTATGTTCTCTTCCCTGAAACATGCAAGCGAGGGCAGAAGTTTTGCTACACAGAACAGTTTCTGATATTGGTGAAGTATTTACATATACTTGTAGGAGGTTGGGGGCTTAATTTCTGATGACACAAACCTGGATATAAAGACACAGCATGAAGGAGATAAGGAGCATTCGGAATAGAACATAGCTGGTTAACAACACGCAATGGCTTCAAATCCCATTCACGGCTTAACTGGGTACACTGTTTTCAGTACTTAAATGTATTCTCAGTAAATAAGTATTCCCAGATATTTTTTGAAGAACACATGCTTCCTCAGGATTTTTGCTTTAAAAGGGGGCTTTCTTATTTTTTCTATTTCTGATATATAGCACTCATGTCGCAAGTAATTTGGGGAGTCAGTATTTATGAGTGTAAGTCTAGTCAACTCAGCAGAACCATTCACAAGTAGAAAGTTGACCTCATGCTTAAGCACTTCAGGACCAGGACCTAAAACCCAGTTTTAACCATTTTCACATGACCCAATTCTCCACTCAACTGAACAAACAATCCCTTCTCTTACATTCTCTCTCTACTTCTCCATCTCTATGCAGATCTTCTCAAATATTACTTCAGCACTTCATGAAGCAATTAACAGAACTGATGGCATTTCAGCATTAGTTTCCCTTATTGGGATTCGTATGCAAATAAAACCTGGATAGTTTAAAATAAACATTGATTTTCAAAGCTACAGAGCTGTCTGAACACTGTGTTGTGGCTACAGATAGACACAAACACAATAAGCTTGTGTTGCATTTGTCCTCATACTGGGGTGAAACATAAGTCAAAGATGGAAAATGAGATAATAGTAGATCATTCATCCCAACTCCCTCCCAAAATAACTTTGAAATAAGAGATCACACACTAGCCATAGTTGAGCAATATCCACCATTGGCATCACACCTCTCTACGGTGTTTTTCTAAGTTAGAAGACTTTAGAGTAGGTAGCCACATGCTTTCATGTCTAGTATGATTTGTACAGCCACCTTTTCCTCTTTTTCATTACTTTGGTATGAATATTCAGAAACTTGAACAGGTCTCTATATGCCAGTAATAGTACAGACTTAAGCTTCAAACCTTCACAAACTCCAATTTTTATATCTTCAGATACACAAGCCATCAGTGTCTACTCATTAAATAATAAAAAACAAACCCCCACAGCATAAGAATTACAAGTTTATTAATATAAACCATAAATCATTTTTTTATAAATGGTATTCCTTGTATTACATAATGGCTGTGGATATTTTACCACATACCAAAATGGTACAATGCATACAAAATCCAGAGATTTTGCAATTAAGATGGCAAGTCATGAATATATTCAAAAAAGTTAAAGAAACCCTCATTACTATGAGCAATGAGGAAGAAAGAAGCAGCAAAACTATTCCGGGTTTCACAAGCAGAAAAATTCTACGGTAGAAGATAGGCCTGAGTGTAGTTTTTCAGATTCCAAATAGATTATCAACAGGAACTTGCCTGAGGAAAGAGGAAGTGATTTTTTCCTTTTAAAAGAACGCAAAGCCCTCAAACCCCCTTAATTTCCCTTAAATGATTATTAATCATGGGTCCAATTGACCAGCAGCAGAGTAAACGGGGTAACAAACAAAAAACCAGTGAAACTATTTCACTACACTACATCGTCTTAAATTGAGCATGATTGACCACCATCTGCTCCTGATGCCATGTACGGCACCACAGCTTAGAAACGGAACTAGATTTTTGTCTTATAATGAACTTATTGCAGCTTTGCTCTTACTTTTTTCCTCCAGGTGTGCACCTGTTTCACTATTACCTTCTCCAACTCTGGACTAGCCAGTGTCACTTGGCATCTATTCTCCTGCAGGAGACTTCCCTATAATCTTTTATAATTTTTTATGTCTCTATCATTTCATAATTTGTGCTTTACACGATCTCCCAAAGCATTGTAAATCTAAATGTGCAGTCTGTCCCAGATAGGAGATAGTAACCAAACCAAGCCTGTTGGTATACACCAGGCATTAATTTGGCAATCAAAATAACGATATATGACCACAAAAGTAACATAAACACATGGCTGTTTACAACTTTGTGACCTCAGAAAGAGCACCAGTGCAGGCAGAAGTCAGCCAGACTCCTCCAGAGTACAAGTTTCACAAGGCTACAGTTTGGCTCCATCCTCAGCAAGCAGGAGGGAAGATACGTGATAAAAATCTAGTAGGGGAAAAGAAAACCAAGTGGAGGGCAATAGGTATGATAAAGAAGGTTCTTCTAGGAAGAGAAAAACACAGTGGTGGGAAATTAGGGAGGACAAAGGAAAATAAGGATGTCAAAAAAAGGACTGAGGGAGAGACACTCACAACGTTTTTAAGTTACTCAAGTTGGGGAACAACGATGACAGGAAGGGCCTTGATGACAATTAGCTATAACCAAAGAACTCTGAAGTTTTCATCACTGTAATAACTACTTCCTTTAGCTTTTTCAAAGGGAGACACGCTTATGACAGAGAGGGGAAAGGACACATTATTTTCTTTCAACGGTTAATGTGGAGTTGCCAAAATCTCTCAGACAAGAGAGCAATGCTAGTAATAGTTCCTTCTTGAAAATGCAGTTAAAATTGAATCAGAATGGATTCAATGTTGAACAATTTTAATGAAGCAAGTGTCAAACAAGCACATCAACTTCTTAAAAACAAAGAAACTCCAAAGTTTAATTACAAAAATCATTGTACAGAAAACTTGGCATCTCAACAATTCCAAACACATTAATCCAGCAAATGGATTCTGTTCTCATATATTTCTCTTAACATTTCTCTAAGTGACAAAAACATTTTATTCTGCTCTTCTCCTTGACACCCACTTCATTTTTTACTTTTTCTTTTTTTTTTTTGTATCAGCCAACACTGAAAAATGTAAACTGAAGTGACACTCAAAAAACACTGGAAAGAAAAAAAAAATCCATTTTTATAGGGTTAATCAAGGTAAATAAGAAGCTTCTTAGTGAGACAAAACATCATCTATCATGTCATCAGTGAGAAAGAAATTATTCTTTCCCTAAATGCTTTTAGATAGGTTATACCACCTCCCCTCCTTCCTCGTGGGAAAAAGCAAAAGATTTATCAGCCCCCAGCTAATAATATCACCTTAAATTTCCTAACCCATAACGCTTGCATGCTACTCAACAGAATGATGCATTAGCAGTATGTCACAAGCTGAGAGTTGCATTGAATTTATGTAAGCAGGGGCAGCCTGCAGCCACCCATACCTTATTTACGGTATGTCTATGTCACAGCCTGGAATTGCATCCTACCATCATATTACATCGCAATTTCTGGAGTCTTTATGGGATACAACTCCAGATATTAGGTAAGATACTGTGCAGAATTTTGTAAATCAGCTTTTGGCTATGCAGTGCATTTTGGCCACTTCAATACAATTCAAATATCAGCAATTCTAAAAAACAAGATACACCCAGGAGATGAAGGTATCGGCACTTCTTCTGGAGACATTATTAACCTGTAGGATTTCCCCCCTGCACAACATTTGTTATAGAATCCACTAAAGTTCATGCCAACATCAGCTGGTCTCATTCATGCTAAGGGAAATGGAGGTCAATGCAGCAAATTGAGGTTCCTTTTTGTGAAGTCTTGAAAACGAAACCGAAGACAAGAGAAAGGAGTTTCCTCCTCAAAGGAAGACTTGAATTTACATGGAAATCCTTGCTGCTTGGCTACAGCAATAAGCCCATGAGTAAGCGGAGACCTGACATACAAGGTGTTGACCTGGAGATGGCTTCAGGCAAGCATGAAGTCCATGTGTACAGCGTGGGAAAAGAAGAAACTGCTTTTTAATCTTCAAATACTTGCGTTACAGATACATTAAAGTGATGCTGACTGCAATGCACTCCAGTGATGAAAGCAATCTCCAATTCATAACAGGAAAACCTTAAAGATTTCTTAAGGATGAGCAAGGAGATTGTCATGTGGAAGAAAGAGGATTTCAACCACTACTGCAAAGTCCAGAGATGTCCAACAAGTGCTCAACCAAAGTCTGAATTAACAGTTGGACGGGAACCAAAGGGCAGCAAATGATTTGCATAAGTTAGTGCAGACAGTAGATGCCTTCATCTTTGACAGGAGGTGCAGAGTAGCTCAGCAAGATTTCAGACTCCAGCATGCGAAGTTCTACTTGATGCAAGTGAAAGGCCATTTAGGTCACACTGGAACATAATATGACGAATGCTATAGGCTCCACAGGCTGTACTTTAACTGTACAAAAGGTGAAAGCACTTACGGGCTGTAATGTAGAATTCCGTGGGCTGCTATGTGGACCTAGCCGCTAATAACTTTCTCTGCTGTAATAATTAACGCAAAAATACATGTGCTGCTTACAGGTATATTGCTTCCCAGCACTGTGATTCGAGGAGGGCAGAAAAAACTGCAATCGACCTGCCCATTTCTCTTTTTATAGAATACTGCTCTCACCATGAGATCACTCTCTCAAAATCAAGACAGTAACATTAAATTAGACTGAGCAACATATCAGAGGAAGGGCAAGCTTTGTGTTTTTAGTCTAAAATGAAGATTCCTATTTTCCCTGAACTAGCGTTTCACTTTCTATCATGATTACCACTGAGTTTTGCGGCAGTAAAATGCTTCACCAAACGTTTTCAAGAGATAACAGGAGACCTTCAGAGTAGAACAAGATGCTACGTGCAAGAGAGGTGCTTGAAGAGAGCGGGGAGAGAAGAAGTCTGTCTCATAGTAGAATCAAGCCACAAAGCGCCAATCACAGCCAGTCTCTAGCAGGGAGCCAACTCACATTGTAGAAGTTGCAGGCTAACAAAAAACAACAGGATTCTGCTTAAAAAAAAAAGCTTATATAAACATAGCAGGCAGGGTAGGACAAGACAGTGCACCAAGGAAGACAGGCTGTTATAGCAGAGAACATAAGCGCTGCTATCCAGTACTGCAAGTATCAGATAACACGATCAAAAGAAGAAAACTAAAGCAAAAGAAGGTAATCCCACAAGATAAACACGAAAACCAAAAAGTAAATGACACTAGAAGACAGCAGGCAATATAACACATCAAAGTTATTACTACAACACGTAGGTTGACTTCATTTCACGAACGGCGAGATTTCATCTCCACAGTCAGCCCCATCTACAGAACATATGCACCTCACACCCAGCAAAATTAATAAGAAACTGAAGATTGCACAAAAGTTGCATGCTTTTAAATGTTTACACAGAGGACAGTTCCAAATGTTTAGTGGGTGGTGTCCGTGGCTTCTTAAGACCTTTTAACGCATTGATCTGTTTGTCTCACTGACCACAAAGGCAGGGACCAGGACCAACCTGCAATTCTGCCTCCCACCCCTAGTCTTTCCCTCATGGCTTCTTATTCCACACTGGCCAAAAAAATTTTGTAAAGCATCCCTGGGTCACGAGACCTGCAGACGAAACAGAAAAATAAGCGTTAGAAGACTGCGAGCTGCAAGCACTAAATAGGCACCGTGACATTACTTTTTGGATGGTTTACCTGGAAACACAGTATTAAGAAGTACAGCAAAGAAGCCTACAGAGATAGAACTGTAACTGAATTCCTGTTCCCATCCAAAGAACACAGTGCTAAATAATGAAAAACTTCCTTTTCTCCCCCACATATGGTTTGCACAAAGAAGTTCTCTTTACCATGCGGTACAGAAAAACAAAAAGATGTGAATAGTCAAATAGTCACTAAATACAATGTACCGAGCCACCAAAAGCCATTTCAGTTCTGTGAAGTACGGTAGTTTCCAAGAGTATCATAATAAACTTTTTTTTTTCCTATGAAATTGATTTGTAAGATGTCTTAAGCTCAAACAGACCATTTGGTTGACAGAGATTACATTTAGGAGAATATACTTCATATGCATGTTAACAAATGACGATGACAGTCTGCTGACACAGTTTATTGGATGCCAGCTGGACCTTTCTATCCAAAGCTTCCTTCTTTTCTAGGGAAGCCCTACTTTTGTCTAGGTCTGCATTCAATAAAGCCCAACCTTCTTCCTTTCTAAGATTTTATCAAAAAAATATAATCATTGCCAACTGAACATCACTGTAATTAATAGCCCTATAAATTACTTTATCACCATAACCAGTCACACACACGTATTTATATAATGAAACTAGGTGATTATTAATCACACTTTTAATTGCGTCACACTGCTGCTGAAAGGAGGGAGGGGGAAGAAAGGAATAGAGTCCTATTTTTCAAATATAAAGTGGAAGGAGTAATTCTAAACTGAGAGTTATTTTTTCCAAACCAATTACAGCTGAAACCAGTTTATGCAAGAGAAAGATATTTGCATTGTTATGAACACAGAAAGTGCCCATCATTTAGGAAGTGAGACTCTGCCTGACACGAGAACCAAAGTCTAATTTTAGTAGCCTTGAGGTATGATTTTCTGGCAAGGTGTTTAAAGGACTAACATCTGTTTCAGGGCCTGTCATGCCCTTCTAATAACTGATTGATGAGAAACTACTTTCCCTCTTATGCATCCTGCAAAACCTCCCCATCCCCTGATTCTCTTTCTGAGCTTAACAGTGCTAATTGAAAACAGTATACGAAAATGAGGAGGTTGATGAGCTACTGAAAAATCCCAGACCTGGATCGACAAGCTGTTCCCTTCATAAATAGCAGCAGTAAAGACACTTCTTTATTCTGCTGGGAGCTCAGTCATCTCTTGGAACTATAGTCCGTTCCATCTGGCTACCCTCTGGAAGGACAATGATCTTTTAGCTTAAGCCACACTATAATGGGGAACGCGTAATTAACTGTTCTACACAGTATCACAAAAGGTCAGAATCAGAAGGGATGAAAAGCCCTGTCTTCATATTTGCAGATGGCACAACGCAGCTTTATTTGCATTTCTAAACACTACTCAAGGCATGCACAGTAGATCTCTACATAATAAATGCTTAAAGAATCCAGATATGTACGTAGTTAAAATAGAAGTAGGCAAACACCTAATTGCTGTCTAGTGCTTTGCATCATGGGGGAAGAGAGGGAGTAAGTGGTGTGGGAAATGCAAAGCAGCACAATAGTGCAGAAAGACTGGTATTTCTTTGTTGATTTCTTTTTCTATACAGTTCCTTATTAAAGTTTTCTAAACTGTTAAACAGAAGCAAAACTACAGAATGATGAGCTCAGTAATCATCTACGCATAAGCCACATGATCATTAAAGTGTCAGCAAATGCTACATACAGCCTAAACTGCAAATCAGTGCTTCGTTTACACGTAAGCCTTCATATCCAGGTGAGCTTGACTACAGGTGCTACTGAGCAGGTAGTTGTAGGGTATTTTCAGTTTATTATAGCGATGAGTTCACCTGTAACCTCTTGAGACAAAATTTCTCTGTGACCAGATTCTACAATTAATGCAGAATTTTTCAGATTTACTTCACTCAACAAATTAGTCACCCTGTTACTAAAACGTAAATAATTTTTCTTCTCTCTCTTTTTTTTTCTCACCATTCTGTCACTATTATTCACCTTACACAAATACAACAAATATTAGGACAAACAGCTATTTGTCTTTATACAGAAGAGGTTGGAGCCAAGGGGAATTTCAGAACCCTTTAATGCTGTTGGTTATCTTCAACCCCATTTGACTTTCATTAGGTCAACCTGCTCCTGTGGCTTTGAGGAAGAAACTTTTTGAGTGCACAATATGGTGAGATGGGCACAAGAATCAGTGTCAGAACAAATGCCAGAGGTACAGAGAAGATGCAAAACAAAAGCAGGCTAAGAGAGAGCACTTACCCACTCACTAGCGTTCAAGTCTGTTTACCACATCTCGAACTGTGGCTATGAGGTTCTCGTTCTCCTGTGGGTTCGCCATAATAATACTGTGCAGCCTATTCATGTAGGAATCAATAGTCTCCATCGTGGGTGTTTCCCCGCTACCTACAGTTTACACAGCAAAATGAGCCACAGAATATTTAGATGATCGCAGCAATTCCAAAAAAGTTAAGAGTATATGCTAAGGGCAATTTGTGCCAACATACAAACTGCTATAGGAGGTGGTTTTGCCATGCACTCTCTCTTGTGACAGACTCTGTAAAATGACGTCCTCCTAACTCCGCAAAGTTAGTAGTACCAAGGATTTCAGAACTAATGAAGCATCGCTTTCTTTGATTCGGGTCTCATAGTTGATTGTAACAAACTCCTTCAGTTGGGCATTCATAGAATCTAAGCGCATTCCCTGGCATTTGACAATACAGATGTAGTTATTTCTTTTTATCAAGGAACTTGCAGCTCCTGTCTTTTCTATTTAGTAACACTTTCACAAAACAAGTGAAGGAGAGCAGGGACTCTTTACTAGGAAGAGTTAGAACAGTAAGAAAAAAAATGCCACGTTCAATTGAAGCACTGACACTGAACCTTCCCCTGCATGCATTTTAAGATTTCATTATTTAACACAAGAAAAGCTCAGAAACGACCAAGACCATAGAACTACAACAGCAGGCCATGTGTTGTAAATTCACAACATTGTAGAAACATCTGAAGTTAAATTTCACAGCCCAGTCAGTCATAAGAAAAAAAAAAAAGTCTTACCTGGTAGCGGGACTCCAGCAAAGCTGGTTGTGAGAGCTTGGCGTAAAGTCTCTAGATGCTGCTGCAGCACTGTGTTACGGCTACGCTCCTGTATCACATCTACCTCCAATTTCTCCACTGCGGTACGCATACTCTCAACATGTTTCTGCAGAGCAGCATTCCTCTCCTCAAACTCCATGTTGGATTTACGCAGCTGCCGCAGCTCAGCTTCACGTGCTGTGAATATCAACCCATTCCCATGTAGTCAAAAAGCTATAAAAAATGTATCTATGATTGGTAGGCAATGAAGCAGTGCTCAACTGATGATTACAAATGGTGCAGTTTTGGTTTATAGATGAAGCACCGATGGTGCCTACAATAGTACTTAAATAGACTTAATTTCTAGAGAGACAGACAAATTAGAAGACATTCAAAGCATCAGAATGTAAGTGAATAGGGGAATTGATTAGGAAGGAAGACTGCAAGACTGATTTCAAATGCATTCAGTATGATATTGCTTAACAGCAGTGGTACGAGGCCTACAGATAAGATGCTAGCTAGAAAAATACATTTCTGTTTACCATCAGGAAAGGTGTCTGAATCTGAAGTCTGTTCAGTCAAGAAAGTTCCCAAGAAATCTGGCAAAAAGTCCTAAACTTTTGGGACATGCAGCTATGAAAACCAAATAGAGTAACAGAAAATGTATCAGTGGATTCTTCAACATATCCAGGGTTAAAAAAAATACTGCTATCTAGCATGAATCATAATCATACCATATCTTGGGTATTTCTTTACCCTATAGAACAGCAGATCCAGCTTGGAATGGTTGGAACAACAGCAAGTGGAGTTCAAACACCAGAAACATTCTCCAAACAAGGACAGTTTCAGAAGACAAAGCCAGGAAAAACTGCTGTTGCTGCCACCATGTTCGTCTAGAGGTAAGTTAATATCAAAAACACTGACCAACAATACCCAAGTCATTACTTGAGCTGGGATGGGAGAGCGCAAGGACTTTTCAACTAGACAGCACCTGGCAAAAACTTTGGAAATGCAAAGAGGTGGCGGCCTTGCAAAAGTTTAACTTACCTTTACTATGATTCAGGAACTCTTCCGTGAAGATTGGAATATCAAAAACAGACCTCTCCTTTGTATCTGCTTCCTTCTACAAAAGAAAAGAGTCATACATAGCTAAATACTGTTAATTTTTGGGAATTCATTACATTGTTTTGATCAAAAGAATAGAAAGAGAGGGGAGACCAAAAACTGAGGCAGATCAAGAGCTGGGTGGATGGAGGACACTTCCAGATCTTACCAAGAAAGGCCAAAGGGTAGGTCTCAGCTTTTTAAGATACAGGTTTAATAAAAGCCAAATACCATTCTCAAGAAATGCCATATAGCATACTAAAATATACCCTTTTGCTGTAATGAAATTACACATCAGAATCATTCTGTTTGAAAACTATCTGAATTCATATATATTTTCTACTGGAAAGCACTCCACCATGAACCAACTGACACATTCTGAAATAGTCTACACAGGAATATCAACAAACAGGAGATAGAGAGCAAAATGCACAGTTAGTTTCATGGTTGTCTTTCACTACCAAACTGGAAAAGAAAACAGCCAGGAAAAAGAACAGCTAAAGGAACAATAAGCTACTTTTCCACAGCGTACCAATTCCACGTCTGTTCCAAACTGGAAGAGAGGTCTTATTTTAAACATTTATATGGATGCTGCCACTAATGAAAGTGTATAAACATGATTTGTAAGAATCTATGCAGTAACCTGCTTACAGAATATGCAGTATCTTGGGAGGATAAAGGTGAGTACTTTTAAAGCAGGAAATGCTCTATACCTTAAGCAAAAAAAGCCTTGGATTTGACTCAAGGAAAAAAAACTACCATAAGATACTTCAGTCACCATTTCTACACGTCAAAATCAACAGAAATTAGTGTTTGTTTTAAAGCCTTGTCTTGACAAAGATAATGCAAATTTGGTTTGATAAACTGTAGCAACTACAATCAACCTGTTACTTAATATAGAAACAGTTAAGCATGAGAGAATCTCTGTGGAAAAAAGCTTTTCAAACCTTTCAAACACCTTGGTTGATAATGTACCATGAATTCATCCTCCAAAATTATGTAGTGTCAAATATGATTTAGTGCCCAGCAGAAAACCAAAATGTTTAACAGCTGATAAGGGAATTCTGGCACCTGAGCTCAGAGTATCATACTGGTGTCTGCCACAAAGGGGCTAGACAGGGTGAGCTGAATGCCATTTGGCAATCAACCAAGATAGATAAGACTAGATGGAACTTCAGATACTCTGCCTTTACCTGGGGAGACTCTCAATGGATTGTTTTTAAAGTAAAGTAACAGATGAGGTGAGTTTTATTGTCTGATAGAATTATAGCTGGGAAGAGCTCTGTATTTGCTGAGTGACAACTCAAAGCTCACTTGGCCTGAATCGACTGAAGATGCACTAGAAACAGACAGGACTAGATGCAGGGGGAACAAACCTTCCCAGCTCTGTGAGACACAGTGAGTAGGGTATCACTAGGGGTTCATGATCACACACGCTCTTCACTGAAGTTTTAATACTGGATACTGTAGGGAAAAACTCTCACAAGTATCTATTTAGAAATGAGAAGTTATGCACAGAAGGCTGCATAGTGCATCTATTTTTATGGAAGACTCCCTAGACGGCTAGGAATTTAACCCCAAACCCTAGGATCTCAACATTAATAACCATTAAGAAATGTTGGCAGTCATGAAGCTTGGTTAAACCACTTACAGGACATCCATCTTGGATGTTCTAATTCACGCTTACTATGTCTGCCTGTGTGCAAAGAGGTACTGGCTTGGATTGTCGCTGGCTCCTAGGGAACAGACAGTGGAGGAGAGAGTACTGTGAAGAGGAGAGGGTATTCTATTTGCAGCCCAAGGATTCAGGTTCTTCAGGTAAAACAAAAAAAAAAATAAAAAATTAAAGCAATTAGATGAAGCTGTTCAGCTTCTGAAAGGCAATGAAGAAATTCTACTAAACAGAAGAGTGATAATGAAAACCACCAGCGCTCTTCCATTACAGAATACATTACCCAGCACATAAAGGATCCTCCTGAGAACTCTGAAGTACTTAAGTCACTCTGAGGTTCCCTCAAGATTAAAACCATATGGTTTTGATTATCTCCTATTGAAAAGGCCCAGTCTGTTCAGGTTGCATATCATTTTGTCATCCCTCAAATCAAAAGAGAACCAAAATTATTGTTTCTATTATTGTTTCAATTACTGTTGCCTTAAAGATGACTGAGATGCTTCCAGACTGTCAACAAATAATACCATTCTCATCTGGCTATTAGAACTGAGATCGATCTTTGGAGGTTCCAGAACAAAACAGACTTGAAGTTCTTAGAGACATGGTGAAGTATGATAAAGAGAAAGATGAGATTTGGTGTGGGGGGTGTTAAGATCATCCTTCTTTGTATGGTCAGGTGCAGACAGTGTAAGGAACAGATACAATACATAATATTTCATAAAAAAAGGGTTCTCAGAGCAGATGGTTTTCTTCTTGTGTGCTCATACTATGGCAGCCATTTCCCTATCTTCAAAGGCTGTAGATATTACCACCAGGCAATTCCTAATCTCCCTGACTCGCGTGTATAAATTTTTGAAATCTTGCCAGTAAAAGTTTGTGTAACGGACTGCATGAAGCTAGACCTACTCTGAATCAAACAGCTTGAGGAAAGAAGCAATAACAGAACAATGGAGAACAATTAACAATGGGTTGGTCACTGTTGATGGCAATAGTTCCAGTAAATACTGCTATATGCCATATTTATGAAACTAGGATTTGGAGGAAGAAAAATGTTTCATGCCCACAGATAAGCTCATTGAGACAGTGTCTCCATGGTTTCATGGCTATATATTATTAAAAGTTTCCTCTCACCTTCCCAAGCCTCATCTTTTTTTATTTTTTTTACAATTATTGGTATTTGAATTGTTCATTGCAATACTTTTTGGAGGTCATCTCTATATACAATATTTAAAATTAGTTCAACACAGATTCACAGAAACTAAATCATGAACACCTAAGTGGAACAAGGGGAGAAGGAAATGTTTGCTTGACCTTATGTTCCTATATTCTCTCAAGAAATAATTTAATCACATCAAACCTACTAATCACAAACACAATAATAATAGTCCATCTGAATAAGCGAAAGCAGCAAGACAACAAAAAGCTTTAGTCTTACATCCAGTAACAACTTGAGTACATGCTTCTAAAAGCAATCTAAATCTTTTCTGCTTCTTCCTTGCATGTGCAGGATGATAATCCTTGACTCCTTTGTGGAAAAGATGTGAAAGCATATCAGGAGATAAGCATGTGGAATTTCATAATATAAGGGTGAAAAATGCTAAGCAAAAGCATAGGCTTTCAGAAGAGCACGCCTCCCTAACATGTTGCTAGCTCAACTGTGTAATAACTATTTGATGAAGCTTAAAAGCAGCACAGGGTATGGAGAACTCCTTTTTAACCGCCATTATGACATAAGATTTCAGCAGTGATAGCGTGAGCGAGAAGGACGAGAGGTAACGCTCTGAATTTGCAGCTTCCCACCTGTGTAATTCAAAGGTTATGTAAACGTCACAGTCAACCTAGAACTTGAAGCCTTCTGGAATCTGGTTTTGTACAATTAAAGACAAATTTAGATACAGTAACTACAGAATCAGAAATCCTGGGCATCGCTTACTTCTAAAGATTAATTTTACTGCATGTACTTCTTTTAAGAGTTAATAAAAAAAGACATATCGAAGACATGCTAACAAAGCATTTTCCTGGAAGTGAAACTTATTTTCCTAAAAGTAGACAAGACCAGTAGTTGCCCCTCAGCAGTGCACAGCCTTGTTGCTATTGTAATGATCACATTAAAAAGCAACTTGATTGCCTTCCCAAGGCAAAAAACCTCACAAGGAAAAACAGATCTTTCAGAAAGGCCTACTGCTTACAAGTGAAGAGGCTGTGTATAAACAAGATTTTTCATTGCTTTTTGTTTGCAATTTATTGGTAACCATGACAGAAGCTCTGTGGCCCCAGGTAATACAACTGGAGAGAGAAAGTTTCAGCACTCCAAGGGGAGAGATACCATAGTGAGCCAGGATGCACAAGATTTGTGATATATTTCATCAACTAAAGCACAGGCATCTTATTGCCAGACATTATTACTCTTTTCCAATATTTACATCTGCAAAGGGAGGGGCAGGGCAGGAAGAGGTTTAAGCCAGAGATGTCTCAATGATTTGGTTACTTTACCCATTTTCTTCTCAAGGAAGCCACAAGCATTCATGCTGCTGCAGAAAATCAGTACCTCAAAACAGCAACATAAAGGTGCTAACTTGGAAGGTTTATCCAGGTCTCAAGCTATTTCTAAGATTTACCTTGATGTTTACTTACCAAATAATAATTAAAATTCTCTGCTTTGAAAAATTTCAAAATAAAAGTTTTGCAAGTTGAAACTCTTAACACACCAGATACTTAAAGGCTCAATTATACTGACTTGCACCCATTGATTTATTTAACATCACAAAACAGATCTATGTTTTAAGTGTACCCTGCACTCCCACTTTATCTCAGATCATAAGCCCAAGAGTTACTAAGACTCAGTGGTTTCTAACTTTTGATCAAAAACTGCACAGGAAGAGGAAGAATTGATACTGTAAACCTCTGATTAGGGTCTTTAACTGGCATAAACTAGTTTTTGACTTCACTAGAAGCTTTTGTCACCTGAAAGTCTACCCACCGATGTAAGGGTAGAATGAAGATGTTTACCTCATGATCATGGGCTTGCTGTCTTGCTCCATCTGAAAAAGAAAAAACAGACAAGAAATACTCCAAAATGCATAAGATTTGAGAAAACAAGAACTAAAGAATTAAAGAGTTTCACAACCATAATTATAGACAGAAAACCTGTGCAGCTTTCCTAATAAGTCACATAGAAGCTGTGTCTAACTTGGATGCTTTCAATGCACACCCTCCAATACAATCTAGATACAGCTAAATTTCCATAAATCTAATCACTTTACACACAGCTGATGCAAATGCCATAAAAAGAACACATTCACATTTTAACAAGCCTTTAAATCAAAGGCTTCAAACGAGTGTCAGGCTACATGACTAGCTGGGAATCTTCTGTTGTTCTAGCTAGCACATATTTTTATCCCATTCAATACCTTGTCTGTGTGATTTGCCTTTTTGTCTGTCCTGTGCTTTCCTGCTAAAGACTTTGTAGGCTTCAGTCTTCTGATACTGCTCCAGCTCCCGCATATAACGCTCCTTATCTCTATCTGCTTCATCAAGGTATCGCTGAAACAAAAAAGTCCAAGAGTTTCAGGGAGTTTCCTCCCCTTCAGGAGGAAGGGAAGAAAAACAACTTGTCAGATGAAGTGCTGATCCATTTCACCTATGCAAACAGGAAAGGAGTGAAGAAGCAATGAGAATGTATGTGAGATGCAAAGACATAAGATTTCTGGATAAAATTACTGTATTCTGGTGTCCATTTTTCTTTTCTTTTCATTTTTTTTAAATTAAAATCACTATTCTGTTAACTCCTTTTGTTAGACCAAGAAGTAACCTGCTACTAAGCTACTCAACTAAACTAAGTATTACCTACACATTATAGACCAAATACTTAAGAACTGCCTTTCTGTGGCTAGGATAAAGTGCCACCAAACAAGAACAGCTTAACGGTTCATGTTTTAAGGTTCAGATCTGTAACAGTGGGGTTCCAATACACTGTTTTCATGTGTGTGTGTCCCCCTCCCCCAGACAAAAAGTACTATCATTCTACAACCACACACTTTGCCCATCTGAAAGGTGAACAAAACAGTATACCTATTGGAAAAGAGTAGCATGAAGATAAAAAAGCCTAGGTTATATCAATTCAAGCTATCTGCACTTAGGTTAAAAGAAATCGTTTTTCTAGCCTAGAAGTGTAAGAAAGTTATTTTACACATCTACATAACAGAATGAACTTAACCGGAGAATTCTTTAGGGGAGCTGCTGAACTGGAAGCCATTTAAGGAGTGGTCGCAACACTTAACTAATGGGATCCTTTCAAGAAAAAAGTTGCCGTCCCAATTTTTTGCCCCAATGAGTTTAAAATTCAATGGAAGAAAGCGTTAAATCTGATTGAATTTTAGTCAGCTGGTACACCTTTTATTTTCATTAAGTCATCACAACAATACACATAACAGTTAAAAATTCCATCCATTTGCAGTGTTGTTTTGACCCTGCTGAGGACACTGTTAACATTCTGGATTGAAGTGCAAAGTTGGTGATGCTGGGTTTGCATTGCTTTTGGACATTGTCTTTTTCCATAAGACATTACTACTTTTCCATCTCCAGCAATGTGCTGCTGAAAGAGCGCAGTAGCTGAGTTAAAAACAATACAAGTTTTCCCTCCTTAACCCATGTTTTGGAAGGATTGTTTTGAATTAGTAAGAATGAGTTCTGCTGCATGACCTGTAAGTAGATGTCCTACGTTTTCTAGTGCAAATCTATACAACTCATTAGATATTTCCCCATACAGGGGAAAAACAAGAAGAATGATTATTAGGGTGTTTGCTTTAGGAGTGTAGTAATGGTCTTTTTCTGGGGGAGACTCACTATTTGGTCAGTCCAACTGATCTGTCCTTACGCTCGCCAAATACAAAGGGAAGTAGCAAGGCTGCAGGGCTGGAACAGGGGAAATGTGACTTCCCCTTTGACTTTTATATCAGACAGACAGATGCCAATATTGCTAAAGATCAGCTATATCAGGCATGCTTTTCCCCTGGATTACAGGAGACTAACCTGCACAGCAGTAGTATGCTCTGACTCCACTGCTTGCTTCAGGATAATGACTTCATAGTTGTTACCTAACCAAAACCAAAATTACTCAGCTTCAACAAGAATTTTGGCCAGTCATATTAGAGATGTGGGTTCTGGAGCAGCAGTGGCCTTCACTGCCTTAATAAAAAAGGGAAAGGAGAAACTGAAGGGAAGGAAGCGCTCAGCTATCCTTCCCTGAGCTGCTATAGGTTAGAGACTCACAGCTTTACTCAAAAAAGGATGGATTCCCTGGGGATAGAATAGAGATCTGAACTCAATCTCCTTTTTCCTAGGTTAAAATTCTGTCTCAGAAATGACAAGAATATATTAAGACATTCTGCCCCTCTACCACTTGCCCTTTTCTTTCCTCTCTTCTTGCAGCAGACATGAACATCATTCTCACTATAGATCTGTTACCACATCAACTGCTTTGCTTTGACACCTATTTTCTGGGTTATTTGGTTAAAACGCTATGCCTATGCACCATTTTATAATACCTCTGTATAACTTGTACTCTACAAGCTCAGTAAAAAGCAACAAAAGGATCTCTTGTTTTTTGCATAATCCCATTTTTCATCCAGCCATCATAAAATCTTTCCTTAAAGTATCTTCAAAAACTTAAATATCCTGATAAATTCATATCATAGCGTCAAGTTACACTGTGATTTAACTACTGTTTTGCTGTAATCTCCAGTTGGTTATCGGGTGTGGATGGTAAGATATCCATTAGTGTTAACAAGGTCCATTCCAAAAGCAGTTAAAGAACCAGAACCAATATTGCCTTGGTCTTCATTCACATATCAAACAGTGCAGAAGGCCACAGTAGTCCCAAGTAGAAGACATCACATTCTGACCAAAAGTTGGAAAAAAACCCCAAAACCCTTTTCCTGCGGTAATGTGTGTAGAAACTAGAACACGCAACTCTCCCTGTCCCATCCATCATACAGATCTCAACTTTCTTTCTAGGGCTAGCAATACTTCCAAAAATCGTCTAAAAATTTATTCACGTAAACTATCTCCTTCAGTAATCTGTTTTTTCAGGTCTGCTTGTCTTACTCTAAGACAGCAGATGTTTTTATATGTGTTGATGAGTTTGTAAAATAAAAAGAACTGCAAAATCCTTCAAGCAGCTCTGAAATCCCACCGAATCCTCCTCAGCCACAGTGAATAAATGCCTGCCCCATCCTTCCAATGGCTTCAGCCTTGGAAACCGGTAGGTCTCAGCTGCGTATCTGAGTTACATACAGCAGTTACATTCAGATGCATTGCATAAACTATGGGATGTCTCACTTGAGCACTATCCCCTGTTCTGAGCACATTCTTGCACTATCAAGAGGATACAGTTCTCCTCAAGTCACACCTGGATGAGATGCTACGGCCCCACCAGGATTCATTACTTGAATTCTGGAGAACCTTGTGCCCTTATTATACACAACTTACATCGAACGCCTATGTTAACTTCCCTACTGAACAACAATATTCCCAATTAACAGCAATCACAACCCAATAAGGAAAAGGGAGTTTAATGGTACCCGTTTCTCCTCAGGAGGCAGTTTACTCCATTCATTGCCCAGCATCCTGGTGATCTCTGGGAAAGGGACTTCAGGCCTCTTCGCTCGAAGCTGCTCCCTACGCTCATTCATGAACCGCACATACCCTGTGAGGGGGGATTTGGGGGCATTGGTGTCCCTAAGGGGTTTCTTCCTCTTTCTCCCTTTGGCCCAGCCTCCTCGTTTAGTTCTTTGCTGCTGCAAAATGAAAATGGAAGAAAATTCAGATTGAGGGAAAAGAATTACCACCTCTGGAAGGAATAAATATTTATGTCTCAACATTTTCACCAGGAGCATGTTGCTGCAATACATCCTTCCCCATGGACGTAAGTTTCAAACCTCACTTTAGAGCAATCCTGACTTTCCTCTAAATCAGGCCAAAGAAGTCTTACTGCAAAAAGTTGTTTGCAGTATCTCCTGGTCCACAGGGACAATAAAGTAACATTTGCATCAACTTCTGATTGTAAAACCATGAGGGGATTGATAGCCTATGAAATTATCATCCTAATGCAACTGCAAATACTACTTACAACTGCAAATATTTTTTTTTTGTTAGTTGTTTTAGTCATTTGGGTTTTCTTAATTATTCTCACCCTCACATACCCTCCCCCAGTCATTTGCCTCAATATCACATTTGGAGAGATTTTGTTTATTAGTTAACAATTGTTAACTAGTTATTTTGCCCTTTCCAAATCTTTCACCTTCATGCTTTATGTGCCCAAAATGTGGGTGAAAGGACAGTACGTAGGCTTTTCTATTCTAATCTATTGTATAGGATTTTCCTCCCTCTAACCACCTCCAATAGAGAGATGAACAAAATCCAAAGGGGGGAACATTGTAAGACTTGCCTGTGGCACACTATGACATAATTACCACTCATCCTGCTGGCTTCATACTGGCTGGCTTACTATAGCATAAGAGAACAGTGTTGTCCAGAGAATGCTATGTATGTACAACTATTTTAGTACTTCTAAACTCTCCCCAGATCAACACATTCCTGCCATCATATTAGCTTTACTCTCCTTTCTGGAATTTTACTGCTTCCTTAAACAAGGATCTCGCAGCTGAAGATAACCTACAAGGAGGAATATCAAGCGCATCTATCAAAAAACACAAAACCATTTTCACGTCAAACTTCAGTTCCTTCATGATTTAGTCACCAAAAATCAGTGCAGGATGGTACACAAGGTATAGTCTAAAATATCAAGCATAATGCTTTCAAAGACAAGAGTTACTCCCAGAAGAGTACAATGGTCTCACTTTCCTGACTCACAAGAGATAAAATAACTTGTGACAGCCCAATATTTGGTTTTGAGAAAAAGAGTGAATGCAGTACGAGTCTGTGGACCCTGCTGGCTAAGCTAGAGACGTGTGCTGTTCTCTGTATATTACGACTGCCAGCTTTCCTTGGCTATCTGTGTGCAGTTGTGCAACACAGGAAAAAACTAGAGGGAATCAAAAGATGAAAATGGCAAATGAATGAAAATTTGTGATCCTATCCAAAAAAAATCTGAGTAGGTAAGACAAACTATAATGACAAAACTCCATGCTTTTGCTTCATTGAGAAGTCGCCACTATTTCATCTCACCTCCTCCTCAGGCTTCTGCTCAGTGTTTTCAGCAGTATTAGAGGACTCATTTTGCAGCTGCTGAACCTGTGACAAATCCTCCACCAAATCTGGGTTATTCAGAGACTGTGAAGTTCCACCACTGAATGAAGTTTCAGAATGAGGTAATCTGAAAAAGCACATAATAGCAAAAGAAAAAAAATCTAATCATCATATTGCTAAATCACTTCCTTCCTAATCTTCTAAAACATGCAAAAATGTTGCAAATATATTCAGTTCTTACACTAGCAAGAAAAAAGAAAAGATTTTTTTAAAGAGTCACTTTTGAAGAACTGGCTGTTCCATTCAAGCAACTGCTATAACTACCATAGTTACCATGGACTTTCAAAGACAGTTTGATTTTTTAAGTGTTATCTTCTTTTTTAGTCAAGCTTTTGATTATACAAACAACTGTCAAGCAAGTAAACGTTTGGATCTGAAATCAGAACACATGAATCTACACTTCTTCAAAAATACTGTAAGGAATTTGAAATGAATGCTCTCATCTTGTACCAATATACACCTTTCTGGATGCATTTAATATATTTCTCCACAAATACACTTAAAGGTTTGTGGTTGTGTATGACTTTGGATTGAACTTCATTCACCATAATCTCCTGTTGATACATGCGGGTATTTAAAACACAAACACGACTAGCTCCCAACAGGCCCCTGAATGGCCACTATTGATATAGCCCTTGCAGCAAAAATAAATCAACCTTACTCCAAGACAGGGCAAGCTGTCTGGAGGTGGGGGGCGGAAAGCAAGTGTGCAGAAATATTTCTTAAGGTAGGTAGAGATGAGCACATATTTTTGACTATCGGGTTGTTGCCCCTTCTCATCACTGCACTCTGTGGGCAAATTAATGCAAGATTTTGGGACTCAGATTCCAATCACTTCGTGAGCCAGGCTAAAGGTTACTTGGCCTTGCTCAGTCACATTCATGAAAATAACTGCAATGTCTGCTTCAAGTCTACTTTGTTCATTTACTCTGACCTACAGCTGCTTACATGCATGCCAAACATTTTAAGTATTCAAATAATGGTTCCTGTTAATGTAGAATACAGCTACAGAAAATTGAGATATGTAAACAGAATTGTTAGTTGAATGCTTACATGAAAATTTGTCTTTAAATAGAGAGAACAGCATGTTTTCATTACTCACTATCATCAGCAATCAGGGCATAATTACTGGTAAAGACACAAGGGCTGGAGAGATCCATGCCTGACTTTCAGATATCAGACTGAGTTCATACTACTAACAAATAGAGAGGGAGAAAGGGAACAAAGCGTACACACTCATACAAGTTAGTTACATTTGGTAAGTGTCAGAAAAAAAATAAAGCAATACCGTTTCTTAGAATCACTGCTACAGTTTGAAGAACATTTCAGCTTTCCTATCCGTTGCACCTTAGGAGGGAAGCTTTCTAAACTACACAGAGGCAAACCTTCCATGTGATGTAGCCATTTGCTGTGAAAGCTGATGAAACTCATTCAACACATTAATACCTTTTAAACACAAACCTAATTTGAACATGTACCTCATTTGGCACCAGCAAGTTTGAAATCCCAGATATGTAAATCGAAAATCAGAACTGCTTGAAGTAAAAGCCTCCATATTCATTTTTACAGGGCTTTATCTGCCTACAAAGTCTGGATTTTATTGCTTGCTGCTTTACAAAACAGAAAAGAAACTTCAAGTATCAAAACACAGCAAGAATTCTGTGTACTCCTAAATGACAGCTTCTTTTGTCATTGTGATTTTCAGAGGCCATTGTTTCAGTCTGTAAAAGCACAGTCAGTCTGACAAAAAACACAGACATCAGTTTCTCAGTGATTTTCAGAGATCAGTGATGAACAGTATTTATTTAGCAGGGCCAACAGATACACGCTCACTCTCTGCCTCCACCATGCTATTCAAATTTGTCTTAAGGACTAAAATCTTAGGGAAGCAAACTTTTAAAGATAAAAGATGTTAAAGAAAAGTTCGTGATCCCTTCCATCAGTTCCAAAGAGTCTTGGTTTCTCCTAAACAGAGTCCTGTAATGTTCTATCAAGGCCAAGGGAGTGTTGTAGGATTTATTTTTGTTGGTTTTATTTTATTTTATTTTTAAATTACTTAGAGTGCCCTCTTCCCACTGAAACAGTTTCCCTGGCAAGCCTAGAGTTAGTATCTATCAGCTGATGGCTAAGAAGTAGTTGCTTACCCAGTCACAGTAATTTCACTACCTTCCTTAGGTCCATCTTCATCTGTAAAAACCGAAGGAAGGGTGGAGCCAGCCACCAAGTTCTCCATTCCTCTGGAAAAAAAAAAAAAAAAAAAAAGGGCAAAAAGTTAATTATCTCATGCAAAAAGAGTTAATTATCTCATTGTTTCCCTTCAGCAGCACTTCAGTTTAAACATCACAACATACCACAGATTTTTTTACCCCATAAACCAATTGGCCAGTCATAGCTAGTTGGCCTCAGGACAGATCCTACAGGCAGCTGTGCTTACAGTCAGAGAAGAAAGATCACAAATGATGCTTCAGTTCAGAGTTTCCCCTTTTAACTGAGCCCTGTGCTAAAAATCACACTGTAGAATTATATTTTATCCCTTGAGACAAGTTTTCATATTCAGCCCATAGGCATGTAGATCCCACTCCTCCAATCCACCTTCCTGTTCATTCTTAACTATGTACCCTCACAGGTTTCTGTGTTGACCCCAAAGAAAGTTGAAAGTCCCCCCCAAAGTTTCAAATTAAGATTGTAATTAATAATTGCTTGTCTACATTTTCACAATATACCTGTGCACACAGTTGAGTGTTATTGCTAAGTTAAGAGAACACAGCAATGTTAGCTAAATTATTTTAAGCTTCAACTCCTATATAACAATTGAAGCATGTCATGGACTTGTAGCATGCCATGGGACTTGGATGAGAGATAAGAAATCCAAAGAACAATTGAATTTACTTATCCCCTTCTAAAAAACAGAACTGTTGTGTTGTAGGGAAAAAAAAAAAATCCCCAAAAGCCTGAAACTCGCTCTACAATTAGAAGTTGCAGTTTCAGCCCATTTTAAAGGGTCACACTAGTTAACTGTTCCTTGAGTTTAGAAGTCACTTTTGATGAACTAGCAGATATTTGACTTGAGTATTGCTTTCCCTGTCAGCTAGTATACTTGCGCTTTAAGCCTGGAGAGACCGATAGGAGTTATAACCTTATGCTGCTTTCTCCTGGGTTGGTATGCCTTCTACTCAGCATTGAAATCAAAGTGATCCAAGACACAAAATCCTGTGCTCCATGTTTTTAATATTACATGTGTTTTCCCATACCCCATCCCACTTCCACAGATAAAGGTTTTCTACAAACAAAATTAATGACACCATTTCTTGCATCTTGTATCATTTGCAGGTTCCTATCACCAAGTACTACATCCGATATGGTGCAAAACTTGTGCCAACAAAACAGTGAATACAGCAGGCCATCCAAACAGATGAGCACCGTGCTCCTACTCGGAGGACTCTGGATGCGAGAGACATTCCACTGCTATATTTGCTTAGAATTGGTCAAAGGACTCAAAAGGCTACTCTCAGGAACCAAGAGTGTAATCATACATCTGACATGCTGGTTTGAGATCGTAAGCTCTGCTCTAGTTGTTTTATACCTCACTTTGAAAACATAGCAATATCTACTCCCTTTAGAAACAGCTCTACACCTTCATAAGCTACTACAGATGTTGATAAATGAACCTCTGGTAAGTCTCCAATTTATTCAGTTAAGCAAATGCTCAGTTAACGCTCACAGTAGATCAATCAAAGGTCTTCATGAAGCAGGCATGATGCCAATCTAATTTCTACCATGAAGTTCATTTAAGTTTCCAAACAATATCCTTCCTATACAGCAGGAAAGCGCAAGAAAGAAGAATAATCACCTTCTCTCATTTTTCAGATGACATTCACCCTTTTCTCTTCTGCTTTTCCAACTGTTGAGATCCTTAGATTATCCTTAAAAATCCTATCATTCTGATACTTTTTCTAGAAAATAAAGCTACACAGACTGCTTTTTGGGCTTTGACATCTAGCAGAGAAACATCCTTTACTTGCGTATAGGAAAGACTCAACCAGGAAGGAAGAGATCTAATTCTTGCTCTACCATTATAAACCGGGAACTGAGTATAGTTTTGAGGCCTCAGCCTCAAGAGAGATGTGGCAAAGCTGGAGACTGTCCAGTAAAGGGCTGCCGAGATAGTAAGGGGTCTTGAACACCTCACCTCGTAAGGGATGTCAAGGAAACTGGTCTTGCTCAGTCTGGCAGAGAAGGCTAAGGGCAAATCTAATAGGTGCCTAAAGCTATCTGAAAAAGTAGCAGAGATGACAGAACCAAACTCTCAGTAATTATATTGGCTTTGCAAGTTCAGATTGGACACTAGGGAAAACAAATTTCACCAGGAGGGCAGCGCAGCACTTGAACAGGTTACCAGAGAAGTGGTGGTGAGGCTACCCTTGCAGATTTTAAATGCTCAGTTACACAAAGCTGTAACTGACCTAAACTAATGTTGGCAATAGTCCTGCTTTGAGTGGGAGGCTGGACTAAGATAACCTCCAGATGTCCCTTCCAAGCAACATCTGCAGTTCTCTGAACCGGAACTCTACATTCTGTTTTCTTTCAAACACTAGCATGTCTGACATAAAAAAGGAAAAAACCCTCAAGTAATATAATGCTTTTAGGAAAAGTGGCAAGATACTCTGCTGGAACATACAGGATTTAAATTCCTAAAGAAGGAAGTGCAAACAATACTTCCTCACATGTAGAAAAGAATCTACGCCAAGGCTGGGGCTTTACTTGTTACAAGAAAATCTGAAAATTCAACTGATTTGAAGAACGAGCTCTTCTCTGATGCCCAGAAAGCTGTTTAAGCACAGCTACTAAATACACAACATAAATTGCTTCATGCAGTTGTCGAGTATGAGAGTAATGAAGATTTGCTTTGTTACACAATCTTCTAGTTTTGTCAGTCAAGGGAAAAGTTAGTATCATCAAAAAAGGAAGCTTAAGCAATTAGACTAAAACCTTGCAAATATAAAAAAATATATATACATACACACATGAAAGCTTCATGCAGGTCTGAAAAAATAAACCATCTTTGTTGTTAAGGCACCTCCAGCAGCCTTCTTGAGGTCAAGGACCTCTTTTCAGCCTCACCACACCAATCTACTGGCACTTAGCACTCCCACATGTGCCTTAAAACAATACATATCCTCTGCATCTGAGCATACCATTACCAAGTGCTTCTGTCCCTCATGCCCACTCTGACCTTCCCACCAGGTCCCAGATACATCTGTTCATGTCTGGACCTAGACACCAGCAGCAGAGTCTTCTTGCCTTCAAACTGTGGGGAGGCACTCGGATGGCAACCGTAACAACATATAAACAGAACACAAACACAGGAAGCTGGGAGAACACACACTTCGTTCTTTAATTATTATTTTTTAATTTAACCCATATGCTAGAGATACTAACTCTTTCAGTTGATATGAGCCACCTCCTAAAGAAAATTTAACATCAGTGAGTTTACAATGCCTTATGATCTATTCTAGCAAGCAAGAAATCAGAACAGTTCCCCAAAAGCTCGCTAAGAACAGGTGAGAACCTTCACAAGTCTTTCAGTCACATTCTTCATGGACAATTGTGCCATGCCTTTGCTCCAAAGCCACTACCTGCTAGTTTCAACCCCACTGCAGAGCTACATGTTCATTTCAGGGATGTAACAAAGTGGGCAAAACAAAAACCTGAGGAAAAAACAGTAAGGGGGGAAGGAGGGGAATTGTTGCTCTCAAACTTGAGCCTTTGCAGAATTCACAGGACTTGAAAAGGATATTTGGCTAGTCCCATCTGGATTTGTTCTGAATATTTGTGGAGCTTTGTCAATTGTAACTCTGGCTTTAGCCAGATAAATTTGACTAAATTCAAGGAAAACAGGAAACAACGTACACTTTTCTAATGGCTAACACATATATAATTTTCATTTTTTATTTTTTCATTTTTTAACAATGTATACGCAAATGCAAATTTAAAACTGAAATTGTTGTTAAACCTCAAACCTTTACAAGCACCACAACTCAATGCAAGTAAGCACCACCTCCAAATAAAACTAATTCAAACTATAACAGCTCTAAGTTCACTTACTGCTACACTACTAGTTGTACTGGCTGAACGAAGCAAATCAGCTAAGCAGGAATACAAAAAGACTGATTTATTTATTAACAACAGCATTTGATAAAGTGCTTGAAGACCCATGATTTATTTTGGGATAGGTCAGTTCTGGAAGATCTGGCAACTATATTTCCTTTACAACTTCTGTAGGGTGGAGCAAAGACCACAGCCAAACCAAAACTGTAATGCTCAACCTGACCACTGCTTTGAGTTTCCATAGAGATTCTGCTTCCATTTTAAGCATGACACTGCTCAAACAGAAACCCTGGAATTCTCAGAATTCCAGCAGTAGACATACACCTCCCACTCCACTATGGATAAGCCGATACAGTTAGCAATACATTTTTCTGACTTTACCTTAGTTCCAAACACCCCAGGCTCTCCTGTGCACTCGTTTTACTCCAAAGTGCAGACTCCACAGGAACTTGAGATTTAGGGTTGTTTTTCCCTTTTATTCCCTACATCCAGCATAGAAGTGGTCACCTGTGGAACAGCAGTAACAAATTGACCTATACACGCTGGAAAAGTTTTTGGGTGTCTGGTTTGGGATGCACTACCAACCGATATTTAAAAAGGATAAAAAAACAAATGCAAAAATGCAAGTACAAGAATCAAGAAGGAAGAGTTCAAAACTGAGCTGCAGAGAATAAAGCTGCATTGTGTGAGCAAAAATCCAAGAAGAGACCAAGAAAAATATCAGCGAAGAACAAGCTTCCTAGCATTCCATGCTCTCAATGTTTAAACATTGATAAGATTTCCAAAGATCCATTAGCCACCTATACTAACATAGGTTAAACGTTTATGAGCCTAGAGAAGATTCTACATTACCCTAAGCCATGAAAAAATCTGGCTTAATTTATCTTTTTCTTTCCCTCCCTTTCCTCATCTCTCAGGGAAAACAAAGGCTCCATGGTCCAGAAAATCTACAACAGGTTTCTGTAACTTTCAGCGTAACTTTTCTAGCTGGACACCACTTGCATGCAAGGAGATAACATAATTGATCGTACAGTGTACCACCATGGTTTGACAGTACTACTTGGGAAATGAAAGCAGCACTTATACAGCATAAAGATCTAAGTGCTACTACTATATCAATATACAGGGAAGAATCAAACAGTAGGTTATCAAATACCTTTTCAAAAACAGCATAGTTCAAATACACTTTCTTAATTTCTTCTCACGCTAACTTTTGTAGGCCATAGCACAGAATTGTAACATTATTCTAGTCGGAAAGATGAAGTAGCTGAGCTGTATTTTGGGTAGACTGAAAGCAACCATATGATCCAATTTCTAGTCACATCTGTACAAGTAGAAAGGAAAAGTTAAAAGAAGGTAGTTGTAAAATCATGGGTGCGAACAAATCCATGATAGGAGCTAGGAAGAATGAATGACTTTTCCATAACATCATTACTATGATTGCATTGTTAACAACACAATTATAGGGCAGCAGACCTAAGGTCATGGATTACGCGTAGTCTAAAGCTTAAGTTTTTGTAAGAGCCTTCTCTACATGAAATAAATGAAGCGTAAACTGTGTCAGATTCAACCTTTTCTTCAAAGAATCAGATCATTTTATTCAAACAGCAAAGATGCTATTTAAAATGTGCAATCAAGTAATTTTATCTAGCCGACCACCTCAGTGTAGCACATCTGCATTCTTAATTTTTCAAAGAGGGACACTAGAGAGAGTAGAACATGTCCATAGTCGGACTGTTACAACAATGCAAGCTACAAGTAGCCATTCTTCTCTAACACTGCACTCTCATGGCTCACCCCAGATGAAGAAACAGTCTCTTCCAGACACAAAGAAAAGCAATTACAATGAACTCTCCAAAACGTTCATTGCTTCCACAAAATGTAACTTGGTTTTGCTTGCATAAAGTGATTCACAACATATGTGAAATGAGGCTGGACTCTACAGTGTGTGCAGTGGTCTGGTCATACAGTAAGTCACTGTCAAATGCAGACTGACTTCTTACTCATCCCAAGGCCCCAGAGAGTCGTAAGATGGCCCTGGACTCTGGAAAATTAAGGGTGAAAAGAGTCCGTAGCAATGCTGCCTTTTCAATTACTACACTGTATCAGATGATCTTAAACAAAAAAAAGGTTTTAAAAGTCAAGAGTTAAACTATTTAGTCATCCAATTAAAAGGTAAGGATATATAAATATATATTTATTACAGTTAAGCATATTTAAATATGAAGTCAGCATCAGAAATCCAATTTACAGCCTGATTATAAAACACTGCAGGAGTTCCAATTACCTCATTGCCAGCTCTAGTTTTAGAAACATTAACTGCTGAGTGGAGGATTTTTCCTCTCATACTTCCTACTCCTGAAGTCTCTCATCCTTCTTTGCCAGAACAAATAGCTCCAAACCTTACCATTCAGAAAATAATAGATTAAAAAAGTGTTCTACTCTGTTACTGTGTTCTACGTCACAGAAAAATCACAGTATTCCTTATCTAAGCATCAGAATCCAAGCACTTCATAATGTAAATAATTTAAACTCAGATTATTTATTAAGAGAAAATCCCAAAGGATCATCATTTCCTGTCTGCCCACATGTAGCCAGAATATCAGAAAGAAAACTGAAGCAAGTACATCTCCAGTTAAAACCCCATGCTTTTGGAGCTGTCAGAGAAAGTTCAGATTATCTTGACAGCAGCATCTTCTTCCACCAAACTGGAGCAGAAGCATATAATCCAACATGCTTGACTGCAAAAATCAGATTTGATTTTTTCCCCTACAGGCAACTCATTCAACAAAGGTCTTTGTGACTTCAGAAAAATTGCAAGCCAAACCTAATGGGATGAAGGTTTTTCTGTCAGACCAGAAAGTATATACCAGAGAACAGCCAACTGCTTTTATTTTTACTTCTTGCCAGTAAAAACAAAGAAACACCAGAGACCAAAATAAAGACTTGCAGGAAAAAAATTCCAGAGTTCCACTGCATTTCCAAGCAGCTTAAAGAAAAAAAAAAGAAAGATGTAAAGCTTAGGTTTATGCTTAATTTATTTAGATCTTTGTAGCAAATGCTAACAAAGCTACTAATACTCAAACCTTCATAACAGCTGCCAAACATCTGCAAAAATGTTTCTTCAGTTTTTTTTTTTTAAAAACCCAACACACTCACAAGTGTTCAATTCCATATTCTACTGTTATTTATATAAATGCATTTGAATGCGGCATATGCGAGACATCCCTTATATATAAAATCCTCCCATTTTCTGGAATTTAAGCCCTTATTCACACAGGCTGTACATACTCAACTCCGCAGACAAAAGCAAGACCAGCAACACTGAATTCCCTCTCCCTTCAAATACATGAAAGAAATTTTGTATCTGCAATAAACAAGATTTTTAGATCACTCAAGGGAAAACAAATGCCCACACTGAGACGACTGTACAATTAGTAGTACTATCCACCCCTAGATAGCTAAAATCAGTAACTGTGGTACAGGTACCCAGAGGTAAGGCTTTGTCATCCAGCCCTTCATTGCAAGCATTAAGCATCTACGGATTAGGATAGTTCATTTTATTCTGAATTAACTTTCTTAATGATAGCATCGGTTGCCATTTAAAATACCGCTAACATATACAAGTCTGCAAAATTAATGTAATCCTTATGTTATAGATCTCACAAGAGAAAATATAAACCATTCAGATCACAAAACGTAAGTATCAAAATAAATGTTGAGAATTTTATTTTAATCAATCACTCTACCTAAGTCTGTCCAGTATTTGACCACCAGGGACAGCACTGGCTTTTGTAGTTTGTCCATAAAAAATCTGTACATTTCCAGTTACTATAGGCAATTTAGTCTACCTCTTCACCTGCTCTGCCGTTTGAAAATTTCTCTAAGAGTCTAAAGACCTCATATTTCACAGGACTAAGTTTTCCAATAGCTACTTTTACATTAACAAGGCAAAAGGGATAACCCATAAAAAACCCACAACCACTAACTACATAACGGACACACAAACCACGCCTTGAGCACAGACACTTCTCTGAAACCACAGCGATTGTAAATCATCCAAGACTTTACCAGATCCTGCTAGTTTCCCCAGCAGTAAGTAAATAGTTACTTTCCTTCAAAAATTCAGTTCCTCTGATCATTTATGTCAGTAAGACTCAATTATTTCACTGTTTGTGGAATGCAAACACAGAAGTGCCACGAGCAAAGCAGTTTATTAAAAAATGTAAATGAACAGACTGAAGTTTTTCATGGTGTTTGCCCAGCTCTAACATTTACCGGCATCACACAAGTGAAACAAGAAACAGTATTAATTAATGCTTGAGGACTACTTTGATTTAAAATACCAAACAAGCATTCTGAACTAGAGATAATTCTGAATTGTCAAGGAATTCTGATTGTAACTGACCAGTGAAATGAAAAGTTACATATTTGAAAATGAAATAACCGAAGAGCGGATACATCTGCTGGGATTGAAAAAGTGGCTTTAAAGCTATTTTAACACTTTTGCTCTCCTAAGCCTTGCACATCACAGAAGTTGTTGGGGAAGTACTGCATATACTCCAAGCTCACTTCAATTCTGTGAAACTGGCTGCTGCCACAGAGGAATACAGATTGGAATCTGTCATGCACATACCCACCAAAACAAGTCTTTACTGACCATTTTACAGAATATGGGGTTGAATACTTTGGATGTGAGAACATACTGAAAAAGGGATTCAGTATATACTTAAAAGAATGACTCACCACAGGCTTCATGACCCAAGACAAAAGCATCTACTCTGACCTCAAGAGCCACAAAGACAGCATGGAACTGGATATTTTAATGCACTGATATGGGTACAGGGACAAAGGTTAAAGGAAATTAAGTGTGGGAAGAACCAGCGATTCTCACACAAAACAGGCAGCTAATTCCGCCTGTTTTCAGAAAAGGCCGATCCTCAGAAAAAATGACATGCCGGCTTCCATACATTTTTGATCTCATTTTCTTGCTGTTGCCTTGCATTATTCCAACAGAAAACAAATGAGTTTGGGCAAACCAAAACCTGTCATTTAGAAGAAATCACGATCTTTAGATAGCCTTAGTTGTGCAAAATAACATGTACATAAACATTAACTCCGATCTGCTCTTTCTTTCCTTTTAAAAGATCAAAAGAACTGATACTAGCAAATTCTAATAGCAAGAATAGTGAATTGAGCATTGTTTCTAATCTGTTCTTAAAGCTCTCTGGCAATAGATTTATATGTATCAGAAATGAAAGTTTGGATGTATATTGCATGAAGTGTACCAAAATCCCTTCTCAGCCAAGGCTCTTACAGCAGTCTTTAATTTGAGGTTGTTTTCCACACATCATATCACTGGCATCACAGGATAAAAATTCTAGAGGACCTCAGAAACAGACTGATGAAAAAACCAATAAAGAAAACAAGCACAAAAGAACAGACAAGAGATTCAAGCAAGTATCAAGATACCAGTGGACACCGCTTACAAAACCTTGTCTGGATTCATTAAAAGAAAAGAAAACAAGAAATAGAAATGACAGCACGATCTTACCAAAGCATCCTATCTCCTGGAGAAGCAGATAGCTCCTTTGACCAGTGCTAACAAGATTTTAAAGTTGTCTGAGGCCATAGATGAAATGTGTAAAGACAAGTACTACAGGGAAAGACTACACCTAAAACATGAATAAAGAATGTTAGGGAAATTGGAAAAAGACTGAAACTATATGCTCTTACTAGGCTCATACCAAGATTCCCCTCTCACCACCCAAAGGGAAAGCACACAGAAATTTTAAAATCATACAAGAACCCACATACTTCCATGGCTCCATAAAAGAATTCACTTGTATCAACAGCAGAATGTAGACAAGTTAGAATAAAACTTTACCTATCTTCATCCTCCCAAGGCAACAGAAAATTATGCTATTTAGCACAATGAATGAAAAACAAGGGGAAAAAAAACCTACAGTGGCACAAGCCTACTGGAATAATCTGAATGCTCTCCAGTTTTAAGCCATGAATCAGACATCCAGAGGTGTGCGTGAGGTATGGGAGGAGGCGGAATTCCATTTCTGGAACACCCATGGTACACATAATGAAAATACTTATTTTGCAGCTGAAGTAGGATTGAAAAAGAAAGAAGCCACGCCAGCAGCATGCCTAAATATCCTAGGCTGAGTGCTCAAAACAACAGGTAAACATTTGCAGTATTTCATCTGATCCCCAAGCCACTTGCAGTAGCCCAAACAAATAGCCCAAACAAAAGGACAATGGATAACTTCTTCCTACTGTCTTACTGGCACTGCAATCTCTTCTTTGTGTCGTATCATAGGCATGAAGTCAAAAAAAGCCATGGAAAAATAGTGACTAAGAGCAGAACATCCCTGCCTAGAGCTTGGAGCCAAACAGCAAACAAGAACCTGGGAGAAGTGTGGCTAAGACCTACAATAAACTGCTCTTCCAATTTCCCTCTTCCACAGCTGCTCCTCAGATGCTACAAACCAGGAACTGCAGATGGGAAAGATGCACAAGCTCTGCAAAATAGAGTTGGTCTACGTACACAATAAACTTAGTCCTAAAAGAGATTGTTAATCTTTTCAAATAGATTCAATAATCTTTTCAAAAGCCTGATCAGACAAGAGGATGGAGATCTCGCATGTAACAGTCTCAAGCACTTGTATTTAAAAGGATTCCTAATACATGCTTAGTTTTAAATGTTCTGAAAGATATTTGGCATTCAGCTTTGAGTATTTACTGTATTTAGCAAACAGCAAAGATTTATACTGCTTTTACATTTCCTTTTGATGATTTCATTTCTATATATATTTGTTAAGTAAATATGGCTCCTCTGAGCTAAAGCATAAATATTACCCCAACACCCCTATATATGGGTAAAGAGGCATAGATGGTTTAAAGAAGGCCATATAGGAAATCTCTAAGAGCTAAGAATACAACTAAACTTCAGAAAGTCTTTAAAATGCTACCAAGCTTAACTCTTATTTCGGACATCTCAACTAGCTGTTAGTCATTGCTTGGTTTCAGACATCTAGAAGTAGTTGTGAGAATCTGACTTGAATACACTTTATACAATTTTTACTGCAAAGAGAAGTAAGATCTAAAGTCCTTGTGATCCTTGTCAAAAGGTCACTGACACTCTGGTTTACACAACACTAAATAATGAGAAAACGGAAAAATATTTGTATTTTCAGAAGGGCTACAAGGTAGATTTCACCTCAGTATAACCTCATAATCTGAAGTTCATTGCCTTGATCATAAACAGACAAAGCAAACTGGTGAAAAGCAAGAGTTTGGGCAATCCTCTGTCTTTTCTGATTTGTGGAGCCTAAACATTTTACAACAGAAGTGCAGGCACAGAGCTGCAAATTCAGGAAACTTATTTTTGTTGGTCACCTTTTGCAGCCTGTTAGAAGCAAATACACGGATTACTGAATTTCACTGAATTTTTAGAGTTGGAAGGGACCATAAAGATCATCTAGTCCAACTCCCCTGCTGAAGCAGGATTGCCCAGAGCATGTTACTCAGGACTGCATCCAGGCGGGTCTTGAAAATCTCCAAAGAAGGGGACTCCACAACCTCCCTGGGCAGCCTGTTCCAGTGCTCTGTCACCCTCACTGTGAAGAAGTTTTTTCTCATATTTGAGTGGAACCTCCTATGTTCCAGCTTGTGCCCGTTGCCCCTCGTCCTCTCACTGGCAACCACTGAAAAGAGTCTGGCTCCCTCCTCCTTCAATCCACCCTTTAGATACTTATAAGCATTGATAAGGTCTCCCCTCAGCCTTCTCTTCTCCAGGCTAAAGAGTCCCAGCTCTCTCAGCCTTTCTTCATAAGGGAGATGCTCCAATCCTTGAATCATCCTTGTTGCCCTTCGCTGGACTTTCCAGTAGTTCCCTATCCAAGGATCCTACCCGAGGATCCATTACCACATTTAGTCCTAAAAATTTGCTCAGAGGCTTTTCAGTTAGACTACTGTCTTTTCAGTCACCAGCACTCCCTTTTCATTTAAAAGAGGCTCCTCTGAAATAGCACTCATCTGTGTTTTGCTCCTTCCCGCATCTCCCAGAACAAAACCAAAAAAAGCATGGCATTGCTTCTTAAACATTACATTTTCAAAAGCAGAAAGTATTCAGCTTTTATGAAAGCTTTAACAATCATATTTGAGCTTATGGACTTCCTGAGATAAAACATTTATTGCAGTAATGGAAGCTTGGCTTTCCTGGTCTTTAACAGTCTCCCAAAACAGCTAATTCCCACCCTGGAACTGTTTCCTGACCTCTAGAAAGGGTCATCTATGTTTAACTGCAGACAAAATATGCCCAAGGCATTCCAAAGCTCCGCAGTAAGTTCACTAAAAAGAATCCAGCAGGTTCAGTTCACATCTCAACTGAGTTCTGGTTTTCATGATAAAATACCCACTTCAGAAGTAACTCTTAAGTAACCCTTTAGTAAGTAAACCTTCAAGCAACCCTTACCTGGCTACCGTAAGTAGCACACACCGATTCTTCAGCAACAAGAACACAGTTCTCTTAACAGGCCAGTCACATCTCCTGTTCCTTCCTGGTAATAAGTAACAGCAATGAGTAAACCTCCAAGAGCAGGCTGCAATGTGTAAATAAAGAATCCTGAGAGACCATAGAAGACTACTGCACCAGACACTACTTAGCAGCTCTCATCCACAGCACAATACCCCTAGGTATTTGGAGTTTAGCATAGAATAGGCAAATAAAAGGAAAAGCCTATTATTTGAAACTATACCAAGTAGTCAAGCTGATTAGGAAAGGATGTTTGAAATTTCAGCTTGTAACAATAGTATTTTTTGAACAATTGAGGTATGTCTCATTTATAGCTAACAGTTCAATTGTCAAGAAGCAGAAAGATTCATCCATTTCACACCAAAATCTTCCTCTACTCAAGTATCCATGTCTTAATCACCATGAACTTGTTTGTATTCCTATTTAAAATGCCTCAGTAACGCTTCCTAACATCACCTGATAATCATACATTTTATATGTAAATATCTTCTAATCACACAAACAATCGATAGATTCCAACTAGTTTTGCTGACTAATATCCACCCATCAAAGCATTAATGAGCAAGATGTGTCTAGTCACTGCATTTTTGTTGGCTGTTCCTGCCCAGTTGTGGAGGAAGAAAAAGGAAGGAATGTGAGAAAAGTCTACATTTTCTGCTATGTTGAATTAATCCCATTTCCATAAATCAAGAAATACATCTCTTGTATCATTCACATTTAATGATTCACATGCTGCTTTAGACTAGAAGGGACTGCTGGAGGTCATCTGGTCCCAATACCTACTCAGAATCAAAATGAAGGTCATCTTTATGGCAGACACTACCATAGTACGCCCTCTGGCTCAAATCTTCTGGTCAACACAGAAGTAAACCAGCAAACCCCTCACTGCCTTTTTTTTTTTGGTTTAAAAGGCTACCAACAGCTGAAGAATTAAGCAGAGTTTATTGTTGGGACAGATACAGTTAGGAATAGAAGACAGGACATAAAAGCAGTTGAAAAAATTCCTTACAATGGCCACAAAAATAGAGAAAAGGAGTATCAAACAACACCTGTCCCAGTCCTGACAAAGCATGAGGGACAGAAGAATAAGAAGACAATTCTTCTCTCTACCACCAGACCAGAGATGGAAAGTTTTCACTTTACTTATCTATTAACAAGAAAAATCCATCAAGAGCAACCTTAGCAAGGGATCCAGGATCTTCTCTTCAATTACTGAAGCTAGAGCTGGACTTCCAGTATTATACTGCCCCTACACAAAGATTCTCTCACCCTTGGTATTAAGCTCAGATTTAGTCTCAACTCTGAGTACAATAAGCAATATTTAACCCAATTCAAACCATTTCAACAGACTGTAGAAAACAATGGCAGGTTATCATTTCAGAGAGGAGTTACATGTTAGGCTCACTACACAGAACCCAATTTTCAGTGATTTCAAGTAGGTTTAATTCAGTAGCAGTTTTAAGTAGGTTTTTTTCTTTTCTTCAAATGAAAAGCTGAGCTCGGGGATGCTCTGCTTGCCGCTCCACTAATTAGTCCACTTGTTCAACATATTCTGTCCTTCAAACGGAGGACACAGCATAATGAACTGCCTACACTTTCACAAGATTATAGGGACAGACAACTGAGGGACTAAGATACTGTAACATCAAGCTCTTCATTGCATATAAGCAAAAGATAAATTCTCATTTCTAGCCTCACAGATGATATACTATTATTTGCATGACAATAGAGGTTTAAATGTGACAAGAAATGGAGTCTCCGCTAAATCAGAAATTTAAGAGACATTCTGTGCCAAAGTCAGATTAAGGCTCACAAATTAACACACCGCTAGTAACATACAACTGTCTTCACAGCAATATGCAAGCTCTACCTGAATAACCAAATATTTCCTCCTTATAAGTATAGCAGTTCAGACTTACGAGTGACTGCTGCCACGAATGAGGCTCAGAGCTATTACGTTTGAAGATGTATCTACCTGCATGAGAGAAAGGTCACAAAAATAAGAGGCAGAGACATGTCAAAAAATTGCCAGGGAAGAATAAACCCAGGGAATATTCAGGTTTCCGATTCCTTCAAGAATCCACCACTAAACCGTACTGTAACCCAAAGAGATCATTTAATACTAAAATGAAGGCTAGAGGCATATTAGTTTCAGCTTGTGATTATAGACACAACATCACTCACAGAGACAAATTAATTTTTACACTGAGAATTGGCACCTGATGCCTTAATTTCTCACTGTGGCTTTAAAAGTTATATCTCACCAACATCTCTGCGTCCTCTCATCCATACAATTTCTTCCAACTCCATCACCTTCTTCCCACATGGCATCATCTCCTGATGGTTTTCAACAAGCATCCCATACTCTGAATTTCTCAAAGGCAGTTACAAATCGTGGTTTGTCACTGCAGTATTTAGCACAATATACTTGCAATCCTTCCTATATGTTCAACATCCAAAAAGCAACTGATTTGTCATTTCTTCTCTATTCCTTCAAATATCAATTATTATTCAAATTCCTTGTCAGCTGTTGCTGATGTACTGTCTAGCTTCCTTGGGATGATTACTCTGCACTTCAATTATCTCTTAAGCACTAAGTTATTTAGCAGTAGAAAGTCACACCAAATGCCAGGCAACTTTTCTCTGATCTGCAAAAATTTCCAATTGCTCTAATTTCTGTATTTTTAATTACAATGCTACGCAAATATACCCATGATAGTGAGATGCTATCAAGCAAGTTCAGAACCAGAGACACTAAAGTCTCAAAAACAGAGGTATGACAGATAGATTTCCTGCTGGAAACTGACTACTCATTTAAGCAAAATTTATCTGCATGTGACAGACTAGTGTACCTTTTTCATGATAACTTTCAGTTAACACACTACCGCAATGCTGCATTATCACAGTCCTGCCTCATCACTGTCCAGAATCTTCTATCAGTCAATCACCGGGTCCTCACTCATGCAAGCTGGAAGGAAAACATCCAACCATGCAATAGAGCTACAGACCAGTAAATCCTACCTTTAAATAGCATTATTTAAATGTCTCCATAAAAAATCAATTATAGACACTTACCTGACAAATATTACTGACGTCAGACTTGAGAATAAAGAATTGCACATCAATAAAGAAACAACATTTTTTCTAAACATAATTCCCAGAAGTCTATAATACAAAGACGCAAGTTACATATTTTTTTTTTTAGTTTCTAGCCTTCACTATGCATTTGAAATCTCATGTCTTTCCACTCTTCCTCACTATAAAAATGTAAACCCTTTATGCGTGCTTATTTGCACATCAATACTTACAATACTCCTCCACATAACAGCAATGCAAGAACATAAACTTTAGGAACACGCTGGAAAGCTTCTTGTAATCTGTTATTTTCTGTATGCTTTGCAAACCCTTCATCTGATAAATGCTTTTTCTGTAATTCCCTTGAGAAATACTTTGTTGAAATGGCATTGGGACAGGATGTACAAATTTACAATTGGCAATAAAGTTATGCAAGTAACTTAACTAAAAAAAAAACCCAAACATTTAAAGTATTTCCCTATAGAGAAAACACAGGTAAGCTACGTATACCAGAGTTCACATTTTTTCATACTTGTAATGAATTTTAAGTTTTTATAAGGTTAAGACAATATTAACAGAAAAGGTTTCTCAAGAAAGGAAAATATCTTTGATATTAGGATGATTTTCATATCACTGCTCAGTCAAAGCAATTCATGTAAAGTGTCACAGTCTAAATTTAACATGCAGTTATTAATTCTACAGCTTTTTAGATCCAAATGTAAACAGACGAACAATCAAATCAAATCTTATGTCAAGACAAAGACTACTTTGGTTAGTCTAATACAAATACTTACAAGGGTTTTGTACTTTCAAGAAAGTTTCCTTGGCTAGAACTAAAACAGTTTATTTGCTGTCTGCAAAGCTGCAAGTGTACCCATATACAAAGGCTAGAGGGGATGACTGCGATCACCCAGAGTGACCCGTTTAGCACCTGCCACCTATCTTCTGTTTAAAAGGAAACACAAAGAGGAATTCAAATCTACATAATGGTTTACCCGGTTTTGTTTTAAAGTCTGACAGCAAGAGAAGCATCTCCACATCAGCTATCCCACATGGTAGTTATGCACACAATAAATTTGTACAACTTTCTATTGTGGCAGTCACTTTGATTTTGTTACACTTTTGCAGGCCAGACCCTATAAACTAAGAACCTATATCAATAAATTCTCATTAGTGATTTGGCAAATGTATGCTTTCAAGAAGTTAAACAAATGTAGCACCTGCATTCAATTTTAGGCCTGAAAAACGTCACCTTTAAGACACCTTTAACTCACTTTCAGACTGACCTTTTTCCAGTGTGCTAGCAACCCTTTCTGAATTCCAAAAGTAACAGCAGCAAGCAGTGCCAGCTGCAGAAGACACCATGTATTACTACCTTGCCTGTTAAGACTCAGCTGTTCTTATACCTAAGGCTTAGTTGCTCAGAGCTTCACCAAATGCTAATGTCAGCTGGATTATCCAGTCACCTCCAACACCTCTTTGTGTCACTGCTTCCAAGAAGGCCTTCCTCAGCTTATTCCTCTCCTGAAGTATACTAGCTTAAATGTGACCAAATACAAAGTCTAGTTTGCTTGAGTATAGCTTTTAAAAACAAAAAGCTAAACCAGGTTAGCAAACCACAGCTACTGAAAAAGTAGTTGTCACATTACCTCTCCAATAACAAGTTTTAAATTGATGCCATTTTATTTAAAGACATCAAATTTCAGAAAGCAGGATGAATCAGGCTCTGTGACTTCAAACTGACATTTAAAAAACTAAGGATCACAAGCCAATATGATTCAGAAGATTTTTTTTCTGCCTTTTTCCCCCCCCTATACTCAAGAGCTTAAAAAAAATTACTTCCGCTTCCATGTTTCAATGAAGTGTTTAGTGTTAGTGAACAGTTTACAGAATCTTAATAAAGTCGCACTGATTTATACACTATTGTCAACTGTCGAACCAGAATGGGCAAACTGGCAAAATACTGGTGGTGTAAATTGAGCATTAGATGAACACAATTTTCGGGCCTCTTAAGCTTTGCGTGTTTTGATACAGCCTAGATTTAAGGATAGGTTACCGAGTGGTAGCTTGCTGCCACAGAGAGGGCAAGGTCTTGCTCCCTTCTCCTTTCTCACCTTGTTATGGCGATCCCCACAGCTCACTGGATTTTCACAGAACTGCTCTAACTCCCTAACCCTTCCCTTTGGGAGAATGGCAGGCAAGAGGGGAAGCTGGGTATCTTCCACCAGCTCAGATACATAGTTGAAAGGAATCAGAGGGTTCAAATAAATACCACAGTTTATCAGAAAAAGAATGTGTATGGCACCTCCCACTTCCACAGGTGGTAAACAGTCATATTAAGCTACAGGAGCCACCCCCAATCACCAAGATAATAACATTTTGGACTCATTCTGCTAGTTGGGTTGTGGTTTTCACATGACATCAAGAGAAGCATTCAGAAAGGTCATCTGCCTGCATGAAGACAAACCAAGTGCTAGAAGGTGCAGACAACAGCTCTCCGCTGCCTCAGGCCATAGTTCTATGGCAGCCTAAGCCTATTAACTACTAACTACTCATACTCATATCACATCATCTTCAGCCTGGCACCTCTGTTCAACGGACAAGTCATGTGTTTGAGCATTCTAAAGAAACAGAATAACTTTTAGTTCACTTATAAAATCAGTTAATGCCAGATTAAAGAGTGAAATGGCTCAGCAAAGGACTCAACAAGCATTGCAGCTGGCAGAAGAAAAAGGGATGCAAGTAGCCCAGCCAAGAGTAAGCGACTTATATTCCTATAATCCTACAGCCTGAGATTCAGCTCTCTCACTAAAATTCTAGTGGTGTCAGAAATGAAGAATGTTTGAAACTATTCCAGTAACTGAGGGCCCCAAAATAGACATAAGTGGGAGGGAATGTGACTACCAGAAAAAATTAGGATTATCTCATAAGATGACTTGACATTCTCAGGTTTTTTCTTTCTAATCTAAAGCTAAACATTTATTCTTCTGATGAAAGCTGAGATTCTTTCCCATGAGTCTGGAAACAGAACTTGAATTCCACAAATTCTGATTCATTTGTTCTAACAAGGGATACTTATTACACTGGCTCTTCATATAGTATATGAATCGCAGCAAACATACTTTCTTAATCTAACTCAGCAGAAGAGTAGCTGAAGTCTATTCTGTCATGCTTCCCACATATTGAAACAGTGAGGATTTAGTCAAATATTGGTTATCTTGATTTCATTTCATCAGGAGCACTATTCATGTGCACTACCAGCTAAAGCATACTGCAGTAAATGCAACCTGAGCCAGAAATCAGCTCCAAAAGACAATTTCAGTCTATGACAGTACCTGACTAGATGTCAGGACTGAAAAAACCTGCTGTGCCATGTTTTTTACATAACTACACTGCTAACCTGACTGCACACACAAAGAACATCTTTTTCCTGTGGTTATTATCCGATTTTGCATTGGCAAAGTTTAAACTCCAACAGAAACAATGAGCACATTATATCTTCTAATGCTACACTGCCTCCACTAAGTTGCCCAAATTTCTCCCAGTTTCTCACTGCTTTGGTACTCTCTTTTGAATCACAAACCTCCAGCTCCTGTTTTAGAGCCCTCCTTTGTTGAAACAATCACAAACATTCAGATCCAAGCAGCAAGAACTAATGTAACACCTGCTCATTAAGAAATACATCCTGAAGGGGAAAGAAGAGCATTCTAATACGCCTATATAGTTCAGGACTTTTGGAGACCCTGAAGACTTGCTCGTCTGCTCTAGAAATCCTATACAATTTGTGATTTATAAGATATTCCAACAACGTGCTTGTGTATTTGAAGATATGGTAGCTTTAAATGGAATATCTTTCTAGAATAAGTCTTAATTTTCTTATCCTTTAGGTATCAGAAGATGTCTTTTATCAATACACTGGATAAGTGAAAATGCAAAACAAAGATGATTATGCCTATTTTTAAAATAAACTGTGGAGAAGTGGGACATGAGAAGAGCACTGTACCAAGGGAAAAGGTTTAGAATACCAGTTAAAAAAAAAAAAAAACAACTTCATAAAATTAAAGCATACATCCAGCTTTCTTCTCTTACCTTTGCATGCCATCTATCCTGTACTGGCAACATTCACCCCCGCGCCCCAGTTGTCTTGGCAGAAATGAGATGTTAGCAAACTCCAGATTTAAAAGTGTGAAACAAGATTCACAGTTTACTGTTTTCAGTACTTTGCTTGGTGTTGATCTGTTTTCTCTCTTGTGTAGTCTCATACTATTACCAGAACTTGTTTTGCCACAGCTCTCTCCACTGCTTTCCCAACTATGGAGACTGACACTTTCCACATACTGTCAGGCACAGCGTATTTTGAACGCTGGTATGGGACGCTAAACTATCAGAAAATTCAACCTTTGATCAACATATAATTATCACCCCAGAGTCATAAGGCTGAGATTATTACTTAAACCTATTCTCACATAAACGACAAAGACAGTTCATTCTTCCAAATAAAAAGTTCATCTGCATTACTGATGTTCTGTCAATTACTTGTTTTCAGCAAACAGTACTCAAAAGTTAGAAAACAACACACACCACCTTATGTCCAAGGCTTTGAAACAGCAGCCATGGGAATTCCAAGAGAAACAAACTGTTTTTTTCTTAAGAACACAAACAAACAAAAATTCACAAAAAAAAAACCCCATTAAATCACGTCACACTGCTTACCTGAAATAAAAGGAACTACAGAACAGACAGGTAAGTCAGACCTGCTTTAACTACCATTGGGTTAAGCCTCTATGAGAACCCATCCAACTAAAGCAAGGAACTGTACTGTAGGCTTATGTGCGTATTTAGGTCCCACTTTAATAATGAAAGGCATTCCTTAGTCATCCATTAAGCTTGTTTTTTCTAAAAAAAAAAAAAAAAAAAAAAAAATTAAAAAATCCCCAAATCTCTCTCATTCCCTGCACTTGCTGGGACATCTACCACATCAAGGGAACAAACCAGTTAACAGTTGCACCATCTGGGCAGCTAGTTACCTAGTGCAGTTTAATTTCACATCACAGCTAGTGGCACCTAAGGGGATTGTCCTACTCCTCCCACAAACCACATATCTGTTTCTCTTGAGGCAGAAGCAGTGCACACAAATGCAGCAGGCTAATTCAGGGGGCTAAAATGGAAGCAAAGCAATGGCCCCTCCAGACAGTAACATCCCCTGAACTGCTACATAATCTGATAAGCATCAGGATAAAGCAAAGGCACAGAACTGGCCTTTCAGCAACTCTTTATTGCATCAGTATGGATCCAGAGCAGCTAAGGTTAAGTTGCCGCTCAATTTCAAACCTCATACATTTTTATGTTACAGTTAAACCATAGGCCTTACCACTTCCCCATCTTCTTCACAACCAGTCACGCTCACCTCCCCCATGAATACGCTAGTGTTCATGCAAGCTGCTTGATTTTCAACTTGTCCAAGTCCTTGAACTAATTTACCAGCTAGACAAAAAAAATTTCATCTCATAAGCTCTTCGAAACAATTTTCCAGAACCATGCACGAGTGCTAGCATCAGAGGGTGATAGCAGCAAAGATTCACTGGGTCAAGCTCCTTCAGAATGACACTCCCAAGCAGAAAGCACAAGTGATAAATACCAGCACTTAAAATCCTAGCAAGTTCTACAGATGACAAACCTTTTGAAGGGCAATTAAGAACACTTTGTTGAGAGTTTCTTTTGGCTGCGCACAATCCCTCAGACACTACTGTATAATTAAAGCTATGAATTTATCTTTTCATATTTGAACATACCAACAAAAGTAGACTTTCCCCTGGTAACACACTAAATTCCCAAAAAATCCTGTGTTCTGCACTAGTTAGCAGAAGAAAAAAACAAAGGAAAAAGCATTCAGAAATAAATTCCATCAGTCTTAAGATTCTTGAATTCAATTAAAAACTGCACTTCCACTATCCTCATTCTTTTATGTACTTCATACATTTTTACCATCAGTACAAAAACCTTTATGCCACTCAGTCTTTTGACTAAAACAGCTCTTTCCATTTTCATGCTATCGTAATATGCTATCCTTGAACTACAGGCTCAGTGTGTCAGCTGCCTACCTCATTACTTATCCCAGCCATAATGCTCAAAAGACACATTCCAAAGTCCTAGATTCCCTTTTACCTCAAGAAACAGTATGAACAAACCAAGTCATAACAATTTCAGAAACAGCAAGGTATAAGGCTTAATTTTTTATTCATTGTATGCCATGTAGTAAGTATGGTCCAAAAGACTGAAATCAGTCAGCCAAAGTTAGCCATTGCCCTAGTCTCCTGCAAAGGACAACAGGATCACTTGTTTTTAGGATCAAAATCATTAATAAGCCTCTTTGAAGACAACTTAGCACAGCTTCCATTTAACATATTTACTGTTAAAAAAAGCTAGTCAGTAATGTTCCTAATTTAATTTCTGAAAGACAAGTTTTCTTCAAAGTGCTTCAGCATTTGCGAGAGTAAGGTCAAGGAACAAGGAAGATTTCCTAATAAATTTAGAACTTAAAGAAGTATTCAGTTATTCCAACGTAATCTGTTTTGTTCCCCTGTAACGCAAAATGAAGATTTTCCCAGATAAACAGTCATTCAAAACTAGCTCTAGCTGCAATTCACCATAAGCTGTCCTTATCAAACTATTATTAAGTAGCCCTTCAGAAACAGATCAGTCTTGGGTTTGTCCCTAATAGATATGTATAAACACTGCAAGTTGTTTCTTTAATAAGAATTAACCCTCTGTGAGATTAACTTGCATACAGAAAGCTTTAATTGATACATCCCAACAATCCCATTATATCGAAGAGACTATTACAAGGCTAGTCCATTTTAAATTGCTTACCACCTGACCTATCCCCCTGGCATAGGGAGAAACACCGCTGGTACATGTACAAACTCGGATCCAGGTGTTTTGCCCTCAAAACACAAAGACCAGGATCAGACTACACACAGTAAATTCTAATGGCTGTGCTACCGATGCCGCTGGAGCAACTACACCACTGGTAAAGGAACCAGCCAGTCCTGTAGTCACACAACAACACAACATGGCCAGCATTGCAGATCTTGCCAATGGAGGCCAACCTACGCTACTAACAAAAGCTTTAGTTACCGCTTGCGCTGTGTATTTCAAGTAGACACCAGTGAACCATACCTGCTTTCCTGAACAAATCCACTGGGGAAGGTAATAGTGGTTTCTAAAAACAAATTGTTCTTAGTAAATTCATGCCAAGTGAACACTTAGTGTCAAAGTGTTTTTATCCACCACTCCTCATGTCTTAAAAAGAACTGAAGGATTCCCATGAATGCAAGAAATAGACCTCCTCTCTTTCCAGGGGAAATCATGGAAGTAAAAAAAAAGAGAAAAGCTTAAAGGAATGCAGAAAGCGACCTAGCTTTGGGAGCTTTCCAAAGCTAATCAAACTACTGACAGAAAGGGCATTTTATTAGGGTACACGAACAACTAGGAAAAAGGAAAAATACAACCTTTCTTCATTCACCTACTGTCCTCAAAATAGTACATGCATGTTCCCTTGAGTTACCCTTCTCTCTCACAGATCATCATCAGAAGAGTATCCCCACTATTACAAGTGCAGCCTCTTCACCTGTGCTCCAACATCTAACAGTTTCCCACAGCACATGCCACAATACTCAAAAAAAAAAATCAGCACAGCTCTGAGCGCACTTCAGTAAAGGGGAGTGGGAGTGCCTAAGTTTTTCAACCACAGCCTGGGGAGGACAGGAGGTACAGCAGGAATTCAGAAGCCTGTATCGGCTTGTTTTAGTGAAACATGCTCTAAATTTGTCTGCAACCTTTTGTCCAGTCAGGAGTAAGCTTGAAAAAAAAACTCATCCAAGAACTGGCCCTAAAACAAATCCAATTTAATCAAAGAGAAGCATTTACTACAGAAGGCTGAGCTTGCTTTAGCAGGTGAGGAGGTATACCTTGACAATTTGGCACACCTTGATATTAAGTGACCCGTTATTTAAATACATTGTGAACCGACACACTGACAAAGCAAGCTTAGAAAGTTAACTTGAACACATTAATTTACAATTTTCTCAGTTCCTGTGCTCTGATACTACGAGGAACTTTTTGACGAGACTACAAAGCAAAAACAGCTCACAGTCACTGCTTTCATTCAGAAGTCCAGAAGCACTCAGGGAAATCAGCACGTCTTCTCAGTTTTCTGCGCAGTCCCTGGCCATCAGACACAGAAAACCTCAGCTCACCAAGGGAAGATGTCCTGCAAGAACAGAAGATGGAAGACAGTAAGAATCCCTCTCCCCTTGGTTGCTTTATTGCAAAGCATTAGAACTTTTTACAGCAATCTCCTAGCAGTCAGGTACACATAGAAGAGCTAAAGCCTGTTCTCAGGTGCTAAAGAAACATCCCTGTAAGAAACATGATTCTCTTCTCCCTTTCCAAGCCATAAAAGGCATATCTGTCATGTTACCATCTATTGTACCACACCATGAGCAACCAAAGGAAAAAAACATTCAATTGACCACACAATCTCCAGATTTTTCTATTTTGAAAACTGCTAGTATCCTATGCAAAATCTAACTTAAGAAATTGTCAGACTAATCTGAATACTCTGCTTTAGCCACCATTTCTAAGCCTAGATCTCCTTAGAACTAGTAATCTCAACTTCAAGACATGCCAGATTTCTAAGGACAGAAAAAATTTAATCAATTTTCCTCAATTTAATGGACTCTAAAGTTACAGTATTTGCCAATGACTGGTATAGTTCCAGAAATGCCGAGTATCTCATCCTTTCTAACAAGCCTAAAGCTTTGGTGTACGAGAAAACAAAAAAGATAAAGGGGCATTTCACTATTATCTTCAAATACAGATAGCTTGAGTCCCTACTCGTATGGCCTGGATTTTAAAAAAAAAAAAAAGTCATGAAAATAAATTTTTTGTTATTCTTTGTTTTCAATAGCTGGCTATGTTTATATTCTTATGAAATTAGAAATCATCACTTCAGAATAACACACAAACTTGCTAGAGCACGGTCCCCCCCAGATTCTTGTGCCAAGTTCTGTCACTACGTGGCCTTAGCCAAGCTTAGTCCAACTTACTTTCTACAGAAAATAATGATGTTTTCAAAGATCTAACAAGACTTTGCCTGCTAAAAAAGGCATTAACTGTAAACCAATTAAAACTTCCCCTGCAATGGCACTAGCACCGACAGGACACCCAGCTTCTATTTGCTTAGAAGAGAGTGGTCCTAACCAAATTCTGAAACCTTAGTGCTGGAGAACAGTGGTCTCCAAAGTGAGTCACACATTCAAGACAATCCACTGAGGTGTGGGAAGAAAACATTTTTTCTAACATTAAAAAACACTATTTTAAAATACCGTTTATTTCACCTTTATCTTACCCTTTCTTAACCTCTATTTTTAAGGTTTTTTTATAATGTACATATCAGTACAGTAGTACTTGTATATAATTGATAAATCAATAAATATACATACATTGGGCAGGCTAAAAACTTTTTTTTACTGATAGGCATGTGCAGCCAAAAAAACCTGGAGGCCACTTCTCTAAAAAGCAGGTCGCTTTCTCTGTGAACAGGATTTTCCTTTTTTCTACTGAGTAAAAAAGAGGATTTGTATTTGTCCTGCCTTCTCTCATTTTCCTAGCCGCCACTAAGTTAACACCAAGTGACACCAATCTTTCTCACTCTCAAGATGATTTTGGGGTTCTTTCCTTACAATATCTTCAACAGCCAGCTCCACATCTACTCCTATCTCTCTTCAGAGGCCCAACACTGTGACAATAAGCAGCTTCACTTGGCTCGAGGAAGCCAGGCCCAGGCCAGTTTCCCTCTAGTGTTGGTATTTCAGGGGACTCGAATGAATGGCGCCTCACAAGGCACGTGGCTCCAGTGTTTTCAGTTGTAGGCTTGGGGCTTTTTTTTGCTACCTCAACGATAAGAAACAAGTTCCTCGAGAACAGGCAACTGAATGTGAATGCCCATTCTGGAAAGAAATCTTAGCAAACCATACTGCGATAAATGACCTGCTTGACAAGGGAACAATAAGCAGACGTAATGAAACAATAAATGAGTAGAATTAAAAACACATCAAATATCATTACCTCTTACTACTTTACGGGAGCCGAGGGAAGAGGCAAGGGTTATAAGGAAGACCACGGAAAGCCAAGTGCCCAGACCCTCACCCTGCTCTTCCCCCTCACCCAACGCGATCCTCCTAGCCCCCCCCCACCGGCGGGCCGCAGCAATCAGGCAGCCCTCCGGCGAGCTAGGGGCGCAGAGCGGGCGGGCGGCCGGGGGTGAAGCCCGCCAGGCCCGAGGGCTGGGGAAGGCCAGACCCGGGCCGCCAGCACCATCGTGAGGGGGGCCGCTCCCCGCTGCCCGCCGCGGAGAGAGAGGGGCCGTCAGCCGGCCCCTTTCCACCACCCCGGGCAAGGATAGGGGTAGAGGAGAAGGACCCGTGGCCCTCCCTACTGACCTGCCGGAGGGCGGCTCTCCCGCCGGGCCGAGGGGTCGCCCGCCCGCCGGAGCTCGCTCCCCTCAGCCCGCGCAGCCGCCGCTGATACCGCCTCCCTCAGCCGCGCGCGGCCCCCTCACCATCCCCCCCCTAGCCCGCTCGGATCCCTCCGCCTTCAGCTTCAGCGCAGCCCTCTCAGAAGACACACACCACACACCCCGCACCTGGCTCAAGCGAGGCCCCAACCAGATCGGAAGCACCCACAGGCCCCCTCTTCAGCCAGCAGCCAGGCACAAAAATACAGTTCAAACAACACACCAGGACTACTTATCTTCGCCCCCCAGGCGAAAGAACACAACCTCTCCCCTGCGCAGTCGCACAAGCGAACTTAAAAGGGGTGGCTACTCACGAGGCACGCCGGGAGCTGTAGTTTTTCTGCTCTGGCCCCGCCTGCCTCCCCCTGGCCGTGCGGCGCCCCGCCCCCTCGCAGCTCTCCAGCCAATGGGAGGCCTCAGCGAGGTGAGGGTGGAGGGAGAGGGGTAGGGGTTCCCCCTCCTCCGGTGCGCGCGCGGGGGAGGCGGGGCCGGGCCGCGGCCGGCGGCGCCCGGAGTTGGTTGTTGCGCGCGGGCGCGGCGGTGGCAGAGCCGTCCCGTCCCGAACCGAGCGGAACCGTCCCGGCAGCCGGTTCCTCCGCGGGGCCCCGGCGGCTGCGGGAACCGGCCCTGAGCCAGCCTCCTGCCTCCCGGGAGGCGCCGCGGGGCCGGGGAGCCCCTGCCAGGTGAGGGGCCGGTCCGAGCTCGGGTGGCGGGAGGGGGGTGACGGTGCCTCTCGCCGTGAGGGGAGGCCGGGGGGCGGCGGCCTCGTCGGGTTTTACCTCAACGAGGCTGGCGAGCGGGGGGGGAGCGGGAAGGGGCCGCGGCGCGGCTCGGCGGGGTGTGAGGGGAGCGGCCGGGCGCAGCCGCCCCTCCTGAGGGGGTCTCGCCGGCGCCGCGGCAGCCGCCCCCGGGGCCCCCGCAGGACTGGGCCCTCGGGTCGCCGCCGACAGCACACACACACCCCCTTCCCCGGCGGCGAAGGGCGGTTTCTTCTGCCCACAACCTCGGCTGGAAGTTGTGGGACGTGATCCTGTGGTAAGTGTGCGGTGGCCGAGCCGGGCGGGGAGCGCTGCGCCGCTTGGGAGCCGGCACCTTCGAGGAATTTGAGGAGGGTGAAGCCGCTGTAGGTGCCAGGTGGATGCTGTCCCCGTCGGGGCTCTGTCCTAAAAGGCATTGTGTTGTCAGTGTATACGTGTATACAGCTACATTCCATCCTCCTCTCGGGCTTTCGGGGCTTCCTTTTCTCTTGAAGGTTATTTTGGACTTTTCGGTGGGTCGGTGCGTTTGCCCGCTTTTATTGCGCGCGAAGTTGAGACCAGACTGAAAAAGCTGGGATTTGCATCGGGACAGTAAGTGGGACGATGTAAATACACTGCGGTGATTAGTTAGTTATCAGGCAGCTGGTATCTTAACACTTAATGGCCAGGCTGCTCTTGGGTGAGCACAGGGAGCAGGAGTGTTGCCTGGTGGGTCTTTGACCTCGAATTTAATAGAGAACATTTCTGTTTGCTTTAGGTCTTTGCCATTTTATTTTGTGGAGATTGGCTTTCCTTCTTTAATCTTTTCATAAGGGGCTCCAAAGTTTTTCCCCTTACTTGTGGTGGCCAAAGGCTGTCCGATGTCTGCTAAAGCGCTTTATTCTCGGGCATTTGGGGAAAAAAATAACACACAAGATATATGGTCAGGAAGGAAAGAACACACAGTTGGAGCCAAGGCTTTATGGAATTCCAATAATTAGGTTCTATAGTTAGAAAGTTTACTTAAACTTGTGTAAAATTGCCAGCTGAACAACTACCTTTCTTAAAAATTAGATGCATTTAATTCTGTGTGACTTTTGGTTGACTTACAACCCCATCTGGACAGTTTGATTTCAGTGGTGTAGCAGAGCAGGAAATACTTGTGGATATTTTATTTGGTCGGTTTGACTAGTTAAAGCTCTTAATCTAGTTTCACACTGGCTTAAAAGGTTTTGTCTGTAGAGTAGCTAAAATGATTTATCCAGATGAAGCATCTTCCTGGCAGAGCTACTGCTCCAATGTGTTTTCAGGAAAACCTCATTTTGTTCTCTAAAACGTGGAACTATGCAAGAAGTGAATTACCAATTTTTCCATGAGTAACTTTCCATGATTAATCTTATGTATTCATTTCATGATGGATTTTCCTTGTTGTTAGGATATCTCGTGTAGATAACTTAATTCACAGACTTCCTAAATGACTTTTTTGGGTTGTTCTGGTTGGCTGAGATGCCTCTTCCTCACCTGAAGAGCAGTGGCAGGTAGGGTGTGATTCCCAAGCCTTGGGTAGGAGGTACCAGCTGTAGAGCAAGGAGCCAGCAGACTTTCCTCCCTGGCCTTTCTGCCAGATGCACACGTGTGGAAACAAGCAATTGATAAGAGACCGAGCTTCGCTCCTGGATGCAATGTGTGCATTTCCTTCTCTTTTAGAGCATACATTAACCATGTAAATAAATATATGGTTATTTTGAAACAGAGGCATTCCCTGTGTGTCAGTAAGTCTTATTGTTGCTTCAGCAAAAGAGAGAGCTAGGAGGGAAAATACCACTTCAACCTCTTAAGTAATTTGTGTTTCTGACTTTTCAGCTCTTTAGAGAATCTACTTGCAAGCGTATTTACCAAAGTATGTATTCTTTTCTATTTACTTTCTCAATAAATAAATTAGTAGGAATTAATCATTTAAAGAAAAATAAGGAGAGGATGCTATTTGGCTAAATGGCTTCTAAATGTTTTCTTGCCTAATCAGGATAGTAAAATATTAAGGTAACTATTGTACATTATTGATTAGGGTCACAGACATTGGTAACTAACAGAATTGTTAACCTTCTGCATCGTGCTGGGAAAAACATGTATGTGAAAAGCTTACTGTAACAAGTTGTAGCATATTTTCTCTCCCTTGTTGGTGAATTTACACTCCTGTGTCTTTTCTTTCCTTTTCCTGTTTAGCCTTTGCTCTTAGGTTTCCCTTTTTCTTGGGATTGCCCCTCATCCCATTATAGAATTAGACCTCCCATCCCCGCTGGTTGCCCATGTTTTCTTTCCCCTTTTTTTCTGAAGGCATCTGCAGCTTTACTCATTGTCACTGCTTTTCTTGTTCTAGTTGCTTTCTGATGAGATTGGATTTCAGGTGGTGTTAACTCAATACCCCTTTTTTTTTTGGTTTATTTGTTTGTATGACTGTTAGACCCTCTCTCCCCCAGCCCTTGAAAATACAGCCCAAAAAGTCTAAACTGGAGATTGCAAGGTACGGATCAGAGATGAGGTCTGTCTCCTGCCAGCTTCCACGCTGTTCCCACATCCTGTACTGCTGCAGCTCCCGAGGAATCCTGCCGAGCTGCTCCCTCCCGTGTAGTCGGTGTGTCATAGCTGACGTTCGGGTATGAGCAGGATATCGAAATGCAAATGACATGAGTATAATGAGGAGATAGTATTGCACTTGTGCAAAGCGCTGTGAACATTGTGGAGTATACGTGAGGTGAAAAGAGATTGTAAAGGAAACACCTGACATGGGGAAACTGAAAATAAAACTTTCTTATCTTTCTGCTATTAATATGTGATAACTCCAGATGTTTTTAACCTACAGAAGTCATAATATTTTAAACATGTTTTGGTTTATTAGTTGAAGCAAAGTTCAAAGAAACAACGCCAAGTTATTTGCAAGCCATATGTAGCGTTTACTGGCAGTTAGTGTCAGCCAAAAATCACCAGTGAGGCAAAATCCACTCTGTATGTATGTAAAGTAACATGGATTTTGGAGGAGAAGATGCATGGCCCCAGTCCACAGCCAAGGGAAAGAGGCTTCGGATTCTCCATGCTAATACCAGAAGGGGTTGATGGAGCGTGGGGCCGCTTTCTGTGCTAGCGTTACCTGAGATAGGCTGGTACGGAGACCTCATCTGGAGAGTTTTTATTGGTATTACCAGTTCTCCCACCCTTCTGTGCTCCCACACGTGACCACCGTTTAAGGACTACATATTGCACTGGGATTTTCATTGGCCTAAGGCTGAAATACTTTGTTTCATATGTATCAGCATAATAATGTAGAATTGCCATTACCATACAGTTTTAAATTTAGAGTGGAAAAATACAGACTGCAAACTGGAGTAAGACTTGCTAGTTGACTTTCACTATTTTAAAGCGGGGTGAAGCGGAACAAGTAAACAGTTTATGCTGAGGAATATGAGAGCTTTAGTGTTTCTGCGGTGTTAGTAACAAGGATAAATGACTCGGTTTTACTTGGTAACAATTCTAATTAGTTGTCCAATGGTTGAGCTACAGTTTCAACAAATTGTGGCTTAGTGTTGTAGGCTTTATGTTTGCTTTTGGATTTTCCAAATCATAAGCAGAAGTGATCAGCCATGTGAGAAATTTTCAGTCTTCCTTTTTCCAAAGATAGATAAGTGGCTGAGTCACTAAAGCAATTTCTTGGCCCATATCTCTTTAAGTGGACTGAGTTGATTTGAGATTTCCTCTATCCACATATTCAACAGTCAGGCAAAGTACGCAGTGGGTGTAGCTCTGAGGTCACTTTCTTTAAATTGATTTTCTTATGGGAGCCCATCAGCTATTACAAAAGTTACCATCTTAACTCACTGAGTTACAAAACTGCTTTACCACAAATGCTTTGGGGTTTGTGTGTTCAGATGACAACAAGAACAATAGAATTGCAGAATCCCCTTGGTTCACCACTTCTCCCTCTAATCACATATTGCTGTGCAGGATGAGTACAAAATCAGTTTTAAACCGCTCCACTTGGAGAAATATTTTGTAATCAATCTGTAACCAATTTATTATTTTTTTAAAATTCTTTGATTCTGGGGAAAATTGTCACCTGACTAGTTTCTTTTTTGCGTGAGCACTTGGAAAAATCTCCCAATAGTAGGTCCCTTAGTAGGCTTGCTACTCAAACCTGCCATCTATGGGCCTGGACTTAACTCGGATGCTTTTGCATGAATCACAGGAGCAGTAACAAAGATTACAATTGATTACAATTTGTTGAATATCTCCACTTTGATCACCAAATAATTATGTTTATGTTTAAAAGCTGTGTGAATAGGGTCCGTAAAAGTGTTTAGCAGCATTCGCTTGTTATCTGTACCTCAAAATGCCTTCAGAATTCATGGTTCTTCTTGCTTAGGAGTCTTTTTCTTAGTTGCCAGTTTTTATAGCAGGGAATGTTTAATTTCCCCATAAAATGAAATGCTCAACATGGAGAAAAAATGATTTTATCCTTTTAAAAGTGCAAAACCCTATAAATATTACCTGGGTAAGACATTTAAAAACCTTTCAGTTTGTAGGCTTTATCCCACATTTTACTTAAGAGTAACATTTGAGTTAAAAAAAACTTACATGCACTTAAACATAAATGCTGAAAAATGCTCAACCATCTTAATGCAGTCACTGTTGACTGCAGGAGACATTCTTAGCAAAGGTTTTGAAATCACAGTAAACAAATGGATAAAAACCATGCCAGGCTAAACATTGTAGGCTTCTAGCAATACTTGTTTTAGTAACATCTTGTCTGAGACGCCGGTTCAGTGTGATGCTAAAAAGTAAGATCACTGACTTCGTAAAGTTAGTGGTATTTCAGAAAATATTGCTACTAGCACATAATTTGCCAAATGCAACCTTAGTGGTGTTTATGCAGATTTGGATTATTATATTATTTGATACAGGTTCTATAGGAAACTGTTTAGTGATACATTCACAGTTTGACCTTACATGTTTTTTGTAAAAATCATTAAATAAGTGCAGATCTCAATCCCAAGATGTCTTTCTTGGATGCATGCCTGTATTTATACAGGCCTTTCTACAAAGCTCACCAAAGGAGGAAGACAGTATATAATACAAAAGATGTAAATTCTGTATGTATATATTTATATCCAGTCTTCCAGCTCTGAGGCTCTTACTGTCAGAAAAACCTTCATGTGTATTTGAAAGACATTTAAATGCACGCTATAAACATGGACAAATATAGACATCCTTCTACGTGGACTCCATGGATATTTCCTCTTACTACAAGTCGCTGTACATATCACAGATGCTGTTGTCACAGCTGCCAAATAGCCTCTTAGTGAGTATCATTGTTTTGCTTTTGTACTTGTTGGTGTCCTTTCTGTGGGCTTTTTTAATGCGGCAAGAGGAAGCAAGAACAGTTTTTTAAAAAAATATATAATCCCCCCCAGATTGGCCAGTAAATTCGGAAACATGCATGAAACATACATGAAGGTAACAGAGATGCTTAAAAATCCTACAGCTCTTGTTGAAACTGTCCTTGAGTGACAGTCTTTTAGCAGCTGTTTACCTCAGGCAAGGTTTTCCTTTCTCTTTACCTTGTATTAGCCCCTAATAGTCTTGTGCGCAGTGTAACCCCTGAACCCATTTGGAACCACATTAAAATCACTGTTTCTGTCTGTTAAGGCTCAGAATTAGATCAATATTGCTTTAATAAACTTTGAATTTTAATGCAAATAGATACAAGCTCAGAGAGAATAAATATTAGTATAGGAGTTTTTCATGGAGGAGTAAGTCATGTTGTGTAATTGTTTTTCTATTTGCTTTAAGCCTTGCTAATTGTCTTTCTCTGCCTCCCTTGTCTAGATTGGTGAGTTTTGCTTAAAAACAGGTTGCACAATATTCTCCAGTCTCAGACTTTGGGTCTGTAGCTATATGGTTAAGGAGCATGAGTCCTACTGTTTGGAATGATCTTTGGAGAAGACAGTTCATTTATTTACTTTTGTACTGTAAACCGTAGACATTCTGGATCTTTAGAAGCAGGGGGATAGCTCGTAGGAAAGATGTAGAGAATTGTGGGGCACATGAAAACTCTCAATGTGATCGGTTACGTGTGCTTTGATCATGCAACAGTTCGCACTCTGTTGTAGTCAGTGCAACAGCTTGCTGAACTTGGTGTTAAGTATACAACCAAGGCATAAATGTTGGCTATTTTAGCGCATTACATCTGTAAAATTATGGTTTCATAATGTGGTAATTTTTTTTTAAACTTGGTTGTTTAAAGGAATGGAATATCAGATAATTAGCAAGAAAGTCTCAAACCTCTCTGCTGCTAATGAAGCTGTCAGTAATGTATCTTTCAACTGTAACAACATTTTTAAAGTATGGCAGGCCTTCTTATAATGAGGCAGACTCCTATTTAAAGGTCACTATCTCTGGCTGGAAAAGATTGCTTGGGGAGTGCAGAAAACGAAGGCATGTTAGGACAAAGCTTGCTGAAGCATGAAGTGCTCCTGCGCCTATGAATTTTGCCTAGTAAGTATTTCTTGTACAGCAAAGGCAGTATCCCTGTTAGACAAAATGTCAGTACAAGCAGAGCTTAACGTACGTTTCATTTACCCTGTAATCTGTATTGGTTCTGGCTGCGGTATCGTAATTGCCATCTTGCTCCGTGAACCTGTTGGCAGGTAGGTGCTGGTTCATGGTTCCTTACAAGTTAACCCACTTATCTTCTTCAGGTGGGAGCCAATCTCTTCCAACGATGGTTCCTTTAGGATAGAGTTATTCAGACACTGGTACATCAGAAGGAATGTTGTGCTCTGGTATATAAAGTACCTGTTTTTAGCAGTTGATAGAGAGATACTGTTAGTAACAGTTGCCATGAAAAATCTCCTGCGACAGCTTTGCAGGTTTAAGGTGAGATTGCAAAGCGGTTAGACGGAGATTCCTCAGCTGCACTGGAGCTTTAGTCATGGTGAGTGCTCCTGTGTTCTGTGTAATTATCTCTGGGTTTCTGCTTGTTGGAATGTGAGAAGTGTTTGATTGTTTTGCTTGTTTGTGCAGTTGCTTTCAAAGAGAGCAGCTGAATCAGGTTCCTTTCTGATTGGTATTGCCACTTAGCATCAGGATGGTATTCAGTAAATACGTTCTTTAAATACAGTATTGCAAATCAGACTAGATTGCTTAATATTGTAAATAGCAAGAAGTGGCACATTAGGAAAAAAAAAAATCCCATTTCTAGTTCTTCTCCCCCCCCCCCCCCTTTTTTTTTTTTACAAGGCTGTAATTTTTCTTTGTAGTGCATAATGGTGATAACATTGCAGGCTTTTTTCCTACTCTATCCTTTGCAGATTGACTCCGCATTGCTTATGGTTGTACATTATCTTCGTTTATCAGTGTAAATCAACAGAGCTATTCCTGAACAATGGAGATAGCAAGGGACAGATCTTTTGAAGCCAAATTTGCAGACGGAGAAACAGTGTTGTATAGAAACATGTTGAAAAAGATAACCAATATGGGTTATCGGGGGTTCTGCTCAACCCCCTACAGAGGAGATTATGGAAAAGGCTGTGTAATAGTATTTTCTAAAATATTCCTACGCAACTGCCAGGGCACTTGATGGAAGGTTCATGCACACACTAATCATTCTCATGGGAAATAACATTAAACAGGTGAAATACCAAAGCAACAGCATTTAAATATAAGCGGAAATTAGATTTCTTAAGATTTCAAATGTTACATAATTGGGTTTTTTTCCCCCCTAGAGTTGAGTACCTGCAATTCTCAGCAGGTCTCGGTCTGTCTACGTAGAAAGCTGACTTTGGGTGCCTTCATATAAAAGTTGTTAAATGTCCAAACAAAATGAAATCTGTAGAACGCAGCAGGAAATATTAATCCATATAATGAATAATGTTGTCTTCAGTGGCAAGCACTGCTTGCTGAGAGTGGGTTATAAGTTCAGCCAGTAGTCCCTGCAATTCTATTGTATGGATAACATACTGAAGTTTTTTTATATTCTGCTGGCTAAAAAAGTTGGTGCACTTTTTCCATGAAATAATAAAAAAGGTTGAAAATATATTGGAAAAATAAGCACCCGGTATTGGTTCATAGTTGCCGTGATTGTGCTGAATGCAAATAGCTGAGCTGTGGATAAAAAAAAAAATTGAACAAGTGAAATAATTGAAAATCAGTATCAGTTTCTAAACAAATGTATGCTCTGCTTTTCCACAAATCATAGTGTTGTTATGTTTTTAGTGTATTCATTATAGAGGAGCATTCATCAGGACAGTCTTTGTATCAGTCAGTCTCTCTAGAGCAGATGGGTATGGCTTCTCTTTTTTTCTCTTGCTTCTAAGAAGCGAGATGCCTGTCCATTCAAACTTGTATTTCAAGTGATATGGGAACAGTTTTGATTATAATTTAAAAATTTTATTTCTTTCCTTTTTGTGAACATTAGGCAATAGAGGGTTTCTTGTAATTTTTATTTGGCTTTTTCCTGCTAGTTTACAAAATGTCTGTAACTTAGGTATTTTAAATCTGTAGGTCCCAGCTACTTTTAACTTAGTTGGTTTTGCCACAGGGTTCAAGGCTTCTTTGCCATCACTGTTTTTCCATTAGCTCTCTTGCTTATGAGCTTCAGGGGTAATTGTTCTGCAGGGAAGATAAATGTGTTTTAGATATGCACAGTAAAATACTTGCCCTGCCTGCATAATCTGCTCAAGAGTTCTGAAAAATTATATCCCGTGGACAGTTAAAAGCCTGGGCAACTCCTGTCTCCTCCTAGGACTAATCAGGGGGGACTTGCTGTCTCGGGTGCATTTGCAGTCATCAGTCTGTACCTCTAGCAGTTTTTCTTGAACATGCTTGATTTTTTTCTTGGCAGTTGTTTTATGATCTAGCTTAGATGGGAGAGCTGTCACACCACAAAAAAGAAACTCTCTTCATTAGTTTGAGAGATGAACTAAACCTCAATTTGTATTCTGAGAGCTTAAAAAGTACAAGGAGAATGAACAATAATATCTTCACGAGGCACCTTTCTCAGGCTGTTAAGGAACGCATTCTATACATCACATTAACTCATCACTTTCATATCCTTGGGTGTACATGACAGTGTCATTTAAGACCAGAAAATATGCAGAGAGCAAAAGGGATATGATTCTTGAAATTAATTGAGTGGTACCTGAAAAATCAGAAATCTAGCTGTTAGTATAAGGGGAAAAAAGTATTGAAATATAAGTCAGCCTTCTTTATTTTTTCCATGAGAGAGAAAAGTGAAGACTTCTCATTATGAAGATAACTATCTTTCTAAATGTTGCTTTGCTAATTGGTGCAACCCTAACATGTCTGCACTGTTTTACAGGGTATGTAGGACTGGTGATAAGCATTTCCTTTTGGAAAAGCTGTACCCAATGTGAAAATAGAGGGAACATAATCTCTTCTGCCTCTTTAAGATGTGTTGGAATAAATGTGTCCTTTTGAAAGGTTTTTTGCATATTTTTCAGATGAGCAACTCTCTTGAGCTTTGTGCTTTTTATTACATAATATTTATGTTTTTAAAGTTCTGACCATGACCTCAGGTTTTTGTTTTGGTTTTAGTAAAATATTTGCTGCTTGTAGCCCTGTAAAACCTGAGAGATTTTCCTGTCTTCTAGCTCTGTAAGACCTATAGTCCCCTACAGTTCATAGGAGAGGCTTAAATGTGCAATCTTTTGAGTAGAAAATATTTTCTTCAGTACTTTTAGATTTCAAAATCATTTGAATTTGCTCTGTATAAAATTATAACTTCCCGAGAAAATACTGGCACAAAAGATGGAAGCTGTTAGTTTTTGGAACATTTGTTCAAATTACTCATTTTCTCTGCTTTATTTCTTTTTTCTCTTCATAGTGAGAGGCAAGTGGACAAAGCAGACTTGGGGCTGAAGGGCCTACTTTGGAATCTGGCAAAAAGGCAATGACTTAGAAAAGAGAATATGCCTTTTGGGGGGAGAAAAATGGTCCTTGAACTGAAGAAACAATTTTAGAGCTGTGGTTTATTTTGTTGTTTGTCTCTGCAAACTAATCAGTTCTGGCACTTTTATGCGCCAACTTCTGCTAATTCATATCTTACATGTATTCATATATTTATACTTTTATAGAAAACAGATCCGTGTTAGTATTTGTGGAAGTTAAGACATAATTTCTGTTAATAGTTGAAGAGGACTGTCTGATTGTAAATACCATGAAGATTTTGGACAGATGTGATCATTCTACAACAGGTTGCACTGAAATCCCCAGGTTAATAAAAGATTAATTTTTCAAAATCAACTTTTTAGTGTTATTGGGAAGAAATGTATTCTGCAAACTTTCATTCAGAGGAGACATTTATTCTTTTCATACTGAAAACTGTGTGCCTGAACTCAAATTTGTGTGGACGTGTATGTGTGTATCTTACAGACGTATTTGTGTTGAAGCGGCTATTAATGCTGTTTTAGCAAGTAGTGTTAAATCTCCGGTTACATTCATATTTCAGGAAGAATCCATTTTTATCTGCAGAGTAGAGCAGCAGAAGATAACAATGATTTAACAACTCCTCATAGCAGCTTATGAACCTAGCCTTTCACTGTCGGGGGAGTGTGACTGAAGTTCCCATCTCTTTCCAGAAATTTGGTCTGACTTTGGTTTGCTAATTGTTTTTTCCCTTTAAAGTGCTGGTAGAGGAAACATTTAATGAACATCCCAGCTGTCTGTGTGTTGGAAGCAGATAGGCAGTAGAGTGGCTTTCTCAACCATCTCCACGCAAAATCCAAAACACCATAATTCACTGATTTAATAATAAAAGAACTAAAAGCTTGCTTGAAGTCAATTATTCCAGTGTTTAAAAGAGGACCCAGGACACTCACATAGTCTTACACACTTCACTAACCCAGCCTTTTGAGAATAGCTATGGTAAATATTTATTTAGTTGCCATAATACAGTATGGGTATGTCTTTTGACCTCAGCAGTTAGACTGAGTTAGGCAACTGCTTCAAAGAGGTTTAAGTCTTTAGTTCAAATAGTAAAGATTTATGGGTTTATATCACAAAGTGTATTTCTAGAGGCTTATACTGGCACTATTATATTTTCTTTTTGCAGCTCCATTGTATTGTCATCTTTCTTGTATAACTTGCTGTCAAAGCACATGCCGGGTCATGTGTTATGGTCTGTTCAGAGAAACTGTAGGTTTTTCTAGTTAAATATTTCTGTCTGTGAGTTGGAAGAGCTACACTGCATATCAGAAGCTTGCAGTCAGACCTGCTGTTGGGTATTTACTTTTCTCATGGCTGAATACTTAAAGTTAGCATGTGATTTGGGAGTAATCTTTGGAATTAATTTCTGTATTGGTTGGCAACAGGAAAAACATGGAAACTGGGATGATGCATAGTTTTCAGATTGTTCTAATCAGAAATTTCCATTTTAAGATAGGAGAATAGCACCTAGAGTAAATAGGGTTGTGCCATTTTTAGGCTATGGAAGATCCTGCCTTTAAACTCCCATGTCAGAGACTGAGTAAATACTTTCAAGTTTCATTGTTGACCTCAAGATCACTTTTTCCATGGTTTGTGACAAGGAATCAAGCAGGGTGTCTGCAAAGTAGGAGCATGCATTCAGGTCTTTTGGTATTGTCAGGTCAGGACTGAAGCTTGGTAAGATGAGAATGATTGGCAGAATGACATGCACCCAGAATTATTTTTTTTTTTAACTCTTCTGTAAATTATACTGAAATCTAAACTAGGGCATAGTGTTCTCAACAGAATGCTGACAGTGACAAAAACTTTGACAATGCAAACATTCTCACTTGTGGAGCTGAATCACTTAGAAACAGCAGCCAGAAAGGCAAAGTGGAAATACCGTTGTCTGAAACATTTAGTAGCAATGAACTGCATTAAAATTACAGGAAAATTAGTTGATGCTTTTTTGTCATTTCTTTTGCACAGCAGTTTTCATATGTGCACCACAGTCTTATCTTGCAGCAAGAAAATAAGGCTCTTTAAGCACTGAGGTTCTGAAGCAGGCTGATCTGGCTAATACTTTATTGCAGAGATTTATTTCGCAATCTGTGTTGGAGATTTTGAAGTACTGTCTGTTTTTTTGCAAGCTGATTTACTTTTTGTTTGATTTAAGAATATACAGAAAATGACTGCTGAAATTAGAGCTTGCTGGTAACTTTTGGCAAGTCCTGAATTCTTTGTGCAGTAATATTGTACTGAAAGAACATGATGCATTTTGAGGGAGGGGAAATCAGAACAATGTGCTGATTTGCTTGTGTGGGCTAATATGACTCATTTAGAACGAGCTCTTTTACAAGTTTTTTTAGGAAAAACTGACAGGCAAACCTCAGGTTTCAAATCAATTTAAACTGTCTAGCAAGTTGTAAGTCTCCCTTTGATCCGCAAGGCCCCAGCAATTCTCCATGGCTTTGGGTCAGCAGTTTACAAACACTGCCTGGACTAACAATCTGTGAAATCAATCTTTGAGTCTTCCTGATGCTGCCTGTGAACAGTTTCATTGATGGCAAAGTAGAAATGACTGTCAGACCTCAGGATTGGAGTATAAAAATTCTAAAATGTTAAAACATACAGAAGACAAAATATTGGTTAAAAACACTTGAGAAGTTTCTCTACCGTTTGAATGAGGAAATTTTCTGGAGATACATTGCAAGGTACCAAACAGGAATATTTTGGTAGTGTGATGCTATTGCATACATACATTGAAAACATTTTGCCCATCTTAGAAGTTGAAATTGCTATAAGAAGCAGCCTGCTGGCTGGGTAGCTGCATGTTAAAACTAACATTTTGTTGATTCAGAAGTACTTAACTCCTTTTATTCTGTGAATGCATAAGATTAATTTATATACAATACTTCCTAGTTAGTGAGAAGTCAGTGGTTTTAAAGACTGAAGTCCAATAAAATAGCAGTTGTACCTGCCACATGATCTGCTCCTCTTGATGAAAATGTCTTTTCAAAACTGAACTGCGGTGTTTTCTTCACACCTAATTTCTTACCTACGTTAGTAAAATGTGCTCTCTGTGGCATCTGGCTTATTGTTTTTACCCTGTGCCAAGTTGTGTTTCATATTAAATATTCTTTTTCAAAACCAGCTGATTCTGGAGGAGTTTCTTGCATGCTGACTCCAGCTAGTGTGCTTCAGTCTGGCGGTGCATTTGGCTGTCCCTGTGAAGGGTTCATATCTTTCTGATTCATCTACCGTCTTTTGCCCTTATATTTTCTTTCAACACAGCATTGCATGCTCTCTCTAAAATACCGTGTGTTCTGGAGTGTGGGATTCACCTCACTGTAGGTGAAAACTTACTGTGCTGTGGAAATGCTGAAAAATGGATGGAGCCAATTACAAAATGTGATAGTGTTGGCTTTTACTAATGACAAATCAACTGGGAGAAATCAGCTGATGCTTTCAGGACTCGGAAGGCATACAGGGTGCCTCCCTTAAAACCCAAAGCTGTATGTGAGGATAAGAACAGCTGTTTGAAATGTCACAGCAGTCTGGGCACTGGCCATACAAGGAGCCCTCTACTTACAAAGATAGGTCTGTCTGATTCATGTGTTGCCTCTGTGTTAAAGTTCATGGGGCTCTTTGTCTAGATGCCTGCTACGTGTGCGTTTCATCTTGGAGGTGTTTGAAAGCTTCTCTAGATATTATTAGAGTGGTAGAAAGGAAGGGGAAAAGAGGGAAAACAGACTTACTGAATATTTCAGCGGTTGTTTGCCAAATCGCATTTTGGGATTCATTTCTATTTTAAATACTACAGTGGCTGCCAAGGCTGGCAAACTGTGATCCCCTTTGGAAGGGGGAGGAGACTTCATTACTTCTCTGCGGAGGAGGGACATCATTTTCCTGTTGCTTTGTTTTTCCTTTTGTAGTGAACAAAGAAATTCTGGGGGAGAAAAGTAGAAAAAGCCATTTTTCAAAGCTTTTCCTGAAATTTTACAAAACAATGAGTTTGATTTACACTTTAAATGTGGTTTCCTGTCTTCTCTCACATCATTTGCATACCTTTAAAAATAGTTTGGTTTAACTTTATTTTATAGGAATGTGTCCTTTCCTCAGCTAGTATTGGTCAGGGTATTATTTCCTTGATTATTTCCAAGTGCATATAATAAGCAAGGAGAGATCAAATTTAATCACCAAACAATTGGCCAAATTTGCAAAAAGGAAAGCTGATCAGAATCACCAAAAAAACCCCCAGGCAGCACATAGAATAATATGTATGATTAAATAACTAAAGCCTACAGTTTAGGAAGATAAGATGACTAAACAGCAGAAAGAAGAAAAAAAAAAAAACCCAAACCAAACACAGGAGCCAAAAATTATCTGGGTTTTCTTCCTGCCTTTGTCATGCCTCACTTGTAGCCTTGGAAACTGAGACAAAGAGGTTAAGAAACTTGCTCATTCTTAAAATGGAGATAATATACAATGTACAGCTTATTTTAGTCTCGCTTATTCCTCTGCAAAGTGCTGTTAAGTGAAGCGCGTTGGGTTTTTTACTGTGCCTCTCTGTTCGCCTGATCCTTTGTTTGAAGCTGTCAGCCTTTGCAGGTTATTTCATCATCTGTGCTCTCGGGAGGGTGTTGGGTGTTCTGGTCAGACTAGACAATTCGTGAACTTTCAGCAGGATGCAAAGTATCTCCAGTGCGTGAGCTTGCTGAGGAGTCAGAGCACACAGGAGATGGCTGGCTGTATGTTTTTTCAAACAAGCTCTCATTTTTCTCAAGGAGTATAAACCAGGAATTCAAGATTGTGGGATTAAAACATTGGAAAGGGTTCTTGGCAAATTAATCAACTGTGAAATAGTTACGAGCTCTTATTTTTTAAATCTGAAGGTGACACTTTAAAGTTTAGTTAAGCCCTGTACTTAGGGCTTTTGTTTTATAGGCTCTCTGGCTGCTCATGTGCTGTTTATATTAATGCAGCTCATTTGTAGGCAATGCAGACACTTTTAGAAATTGTAAGATTGTGGAGACATTTAATGGGTAAGGATAAATTGCACAGCTGTGGACACTATTTATACTTTCATATATAGAAAAGAGTCTGTACCATGAAATAGGCATAGCTCAATATTGGGAGTTATTTTTCACGTTTTTTTATCTTGGTGAGGACTTGCCAGCTTTTAGTTTTACAGGTTAAAAAGTGTTAGCATGTCCATATCCCAAGAAGAAAAAGATCTTGTGTTAGCCGTTAAGAAAATAAAGAGAACACTGTATATTTAAGAAAGGAGAAACAAGGTAGATGGGCTGAAGTGAAATGTTCAAAAAAAACTAGTAAGAAATTCTAGAAACCCGGCATAAGATTTCTGGGCTGAGAGGAGGAGTTCCTAAATATGCAAAGGGGAACCGTAAGAATTTAAATATGATTAAAAATAGCCAGGACTTGATAGAAGATGAAGTGAACAGTAACCCATGTAACCAGTTAGTTTACAGGTTAAGGGTCTTGAAACCTCTGCAAAGCATACATCCCTTCCAGAAGAAAGAAATGTCCAAGCCCACAACTTTTTGTAAAAGAGCCATTTAAAGCAATTTTCAACTTTCTAAAATATGTAAGGAAAAATAATTATTATTTTAATAATCATATCTCAACTAAAGGACCCACGAAGGGAGCAAGTTGTTTGTTCTTTGTAGATGTGTTAACGATGGGAATCTCTTAGAAGTCAACTTTAAAGGACAAAAGGACAAACACAATTATAGGATGTGCAAAATGGAAATGAGGCACTGAGACAGAACGGGATTGCTTCAAAGATGAGAGGCTCGGATAAATTAAGAACTACCAGATACCATCTTCAAAATACTGGAATCTAATATCTCTGGCAATTACTTTGAAAAAAGTTCACTGAAAGAAACCATAGGAAATGCAGACACTGTATAGTTCTGTGCTCCTAGTTTGCACATAGATTGTGGATCATTTCAAGTTGACCCCCTATTTTATATTTGAAAAATTCCATTAAATTGCTGTGTTAGTTAAAGTATCTCTGAATGCTTCCACATCCTCTAGAGATCTAGTTGCAACATTGTAGTTTGTTCCCTTTTCTCCCTTAATGCTCTAAAATCCACAAGCTTGTTCTGTCTCGGATTGCTGTCTCTGATGGGAATCAGGGGGTAGGTTTAGTGGGTGAATTATGAAGTAATTTGATCAAGGGCTTAGAAGATATGATCTTTCCTCTCTTTTCTTCCCTTGTAATGTCAACACTGTGGTTTTTAAAAAATAATAATTTGCACGTATGCTCTGAAATTCCAACTTTGGCTCTGACTTGTCCTAAGCTGTTACCACTTCATTGGGGTTGATCTGATATGGGTTACTATTTGACAGCTCTTGTCCCTCTAAGAAACTAATTTCCACATTATATATTACAAAAGTTTGATCAAAAGATAAAGCTTGAACTAATAAGATGAATAATTTACTGACATCAAAGAGAAAATGGAATTGGGCAAAGCTGAGAGCCTGGAGCACTGATGTGTTCCCAAAATCTTTCCTGTGGCTGACTCTTGCTGACCACTGCGTGTGCCTCATTACCACTACTATTTCTAAAAATGAGGCCCTTTATTAAAAGAAAAAAAAAAATCTGGTTAATAAAGATTATTTTTTTCGGACTATTTAATGCTTTTTTAAGGACTTTTATCTTTGATTCAGATATGTCTGAAGTTCTTACACCTGCCAGCCACATTCCCTGATCTCGATTCTGCTCTCTGTTGGTGCAGACTGATAAATTCCTTCTGGACCAAGCTGGTACCCGTATCCGAGATGCAGAATGGAGCTGCGATACCTCTTAGTTGATTTCAGTACAGAATGAAGCAGGTTAGTTTACATCACTGCTAGGGATTTATATATCTTAAACTTAACTTGTTTTACTTAGCACTGAAAGGAGCTTGCAGAGTCATTCACCAAATTGTCACAGAGACAGTAGCTTGATGGAGCTTCACTCTATCTGACGAGCAAGTTTTAACTTCTTGACTGATACCTTCAACCCACTCTCGAATTATGTTTTTTTTTCCATTCTTCAGGTGACTGGTAATGTGAGAAAACAATACGTGGATGCAGTAGGAAAATCTATCAACCCACTTCTTTAAGCCAAAAGTTGTTAGGCAGAGTGAATAGCAGCTGCCTGCGCCTCCTCCTTTGACAGTATTGCCTCTGCTGCAGAAATGTACGCCCCTGGTAGGTTTCTACAGTTGGTTGTTTTGAAAAGAATCACTTTAGTATGTTGCCATCATTTGAATGAGACTTTTTACAAGATATTTCTCTTAAATGTTTAGATGGGTTTATACATGTATGTCTGTTTCATTACACGTTTAGCTTTTTCCACTTCGTGCATTTTAGTCCAAGAATGTGCATTCAAGGAGATCATGGAAGATTTCGAGCTGGCTCAGCAGCCTAACGGGGCCCTGCTGTGGAAAACCTGCATCCTCTAGATTCTTTTTAAATTGCAGAGTGTTAAGTGATTTGTGATTCCAGTCTGAAAAGTCCTACCACTACCTTAGACTTCTTGAAAGTGAGACAAATGTTTTTCTTATTGCTGCCATGTCAGAGAACCATTGTATGAAATATGCTGCAAATTTAGCTCATGACTTCACAGCAGCAGCTATTTAAGCCTTACTGTCCTTCAGGCATTTACACAAAGGCAACTGCATCAGGTCTCAGTACGGCAGCAGTTTGCTTCTGCTTCCTGGGATGATAAGAGGGGTAAGATTCATAAATGGCATAGTAGAAGTTAATTTAATGTCTCTTATTACTCAAACTGTTAGCATTACCCTGGTGACTACATACAAATACATCAATAGGATAATCCACCTATAGTTGCCCGGTTCTCTGTGTTATCACGTTGCAGTCTGGGCGGCTCTGACACACAGGAACTTTTAATGATGAGCTCATCAGTGTTTCTTGATTTACTTGCTCTGAAGTAATAAGTGTGAATATTTGTTTTGGACTTCTAGGTTTTTTTTTAAACAGCCCTATTTTTTTATCAAATACACAGAACGTTGCTCACTTTCTGAAAAGATTGTAATATGAAGTGTGCAACAGATAAAAACCTGCACTGAGTGACAGAATTTGACAGAATTTAACAAAACCTGGGAACTTACTAGCAAAGGAAAGGATATCACCTTATATTCTGCTGGTTTCCCAGCAGTAATGAAATTGTGTGTGGTGTAGCAGTAGTTAAATGCAGACTGCACTGTTTCAAATGCAACAATAGTCTGGGCAGTCAGGCTTTTACATTCCAAAAAACTCTTCATCAGAGGAAAGAGAAAGGTTTTACAGATCACTTTGTAGAGTCTTGGCTTGGAATGATACCCGATCAATCCCTGTGAAGACAAAATAACTTAAATAGATGTGGAGTGGGAAATAAGTTCTTCATGGAAGTATTTCTTCCATAAGTCTCTTTATTAAATTAAGGAAAACAGAAATACAGTTCTAAAGAGGTTTTTTAGTAGGAATTTTTAAAGGAATTTGAATTAAGAAAGGATATCACTAGTGCTATAAAAGTGTAATTAAATATTTATGATACTGTAAAGTCATACTTTTCCATGTGCTTACACAAAGCCAAGCATATTTTTTTTTTGTGTTCCTCTTGAGTATTTCTATTCTGAGATTTGGGGTCAGGGGTAAGTGAATGAGTCTCATGTGCATCCAAGCTCGTAAGCCCTGTTTTGCCTCTTCCTGTTGTGCAATCAGTTTTCCCAGGAGTTTTTCAGTCACAGCAGAGTAATATGCATTTACTCCCTGAACCCGGGTTAACCAGAACTGTTGGGGTATTTTATGATTCCCTTCTGGAAGGTGCCTGTAGCGTGATCATTTACAATCTATCAGTATTCTTTGGAATCTCTTTTACCCAAGGTAGAAGGCATTGAAAGAATTGTTTTGAAGAACACATCATGTGGAGAAAACAGCCTTTTCTCTAGAAGGGTTGTGTAGGAGTTTAATGCCATCTCAACTTGATGACTTTCCTAGGGAAAAATGTTAAAGCTGCAGATCTGAAGGAGCAAAATCTGTACTTTTATTATAGTAATATTTGGCTTTAAGGAGCCTGACTAGCCAAGTCTAGATGAGGAACCAAGCCCTTCACCAGTGCTTGATAATCCTAATGCACTGGTGTTCTGTGATACCATGGTGGTTTTCACCTGAGAATGAAAACCCTCTCTAAAGTCTGACCAGCCTTTTAACCTGTGTTTAAAAGGAGTAAACTATATTAAGAGCTATAAACAGATTAAGAAGAGCTTGTCCGTGTTACAGTTTGAAGAATCATCCAGTTTACCTAAAAATCAATGTTGAAAGATCGCAGTAAAACTTTCTTACTGCCTTGATGCTGAGCTACAAACAGATGTGGAATCAAGGAGAAAAAGGAGGACGGGGATTGTTTTTATGACAAGTAACTGTTGCCAGTGAGATTTTTGGTTGCCATCAGAAAGGTAATTTCACTTAATGGCTATGATAAGGTACAAATTACATACATACAGTAATGTTGCATTAAAGTAGCATACCATCAAGTCTTATGCACCTCTCATCTTTTATCCCAAATAGCTGTTTAGCTATCCAAAGCATCAGAAGCAAGAAAATGGGTCCTTTCAAGGTTACAGCTCGTCATGCTTGGATAATACCATTGAGAAGAGCCTAAACACAACAAATCAAAATCTGTGAAATGATGCATGGTTTCATGCTTCTGTAATTTTGAAAAAGTACATATAGATTTCCATTCTTCCATTCCAAAGAGCCCTTGAAGTATGTCAAGTATTTATAGCTTTGGATGTCTCACTTGTACATGCGGGAGTTAATGACTCACACCTTTTCCAAACAATTGAAGTGCTTCCTGAATAGTAGAGAAAACATTCCTTCCTCTGCTCAAGTTCTGATTCACATTCTGATTCACATTTGTTTGTTGTCATGTGGCAAACACCATTTGGCATGTTTACTCCTAGGTCTTAATTACCCTGCAGCAGTACTTTTCTCTTTATAGATCTTATTTCCTTTCCTTCTCTCAGCTGTAGCATGAAACAGCACCTAAATTAATCCAAAAATAATAGCCTAGTTTTTCCTTCCCTCTTCCCTCCTCTCCCCAGCTGCATGTTTCTGCTTCTTCCCCTGTCACCAGCACCTGTGGGCCCTCCACTGAACTTGATTCAACTTGTTAAAGAACCAGAAAATTAATCCAGTGAAGAAAAGATGGTTTCAGCAATAGGTTTGCAATTCAAATTGACTCGGTGAGGAGGCTCATAAACATCAGAACCAACACAAAGCAGGGAGCCAGACTGGCACCAGGAACGTGGTAAGGGGGAGGAACCCACGCAATATCCCTGGCAATAACAGCAAGCTGTTAATGCTGCTCAACCATAACTTTTGTTAAGGATTTACGTTGCTTTTCATCCCTGAAAGAGCTCATCTGGGTCAGATGAACACAGGACTGAAGCATGTGAGAAGGTGACAGAACATGCTCTGGGGCTGGAAGAGAAGGAAATGGCACGATCGTTTCTGGTTGTTGCTAGCCGTGTAATCCTTTGTTACCTGAATCTGCATCCTCGGTCTCTGGTTTAGTGTTTTGACAGAGGTATCGCACAAGCCCTCTTAAAGACTTGCCCTACTCCTCCTGCCCCTCGTCTCTCGATTTTGTGCTACGCTAGCATATGTGCTCTTAGAGCTGTGTCAAGAAATGGATCCCAAAAAGACTGGGAACGTGATGAGTGATGCTTATTTAGCTGAGTTACTGTTTACCCAAATCAGTTCAACCTGCGGCATGCAGACGTTTGTCAGCATCACTGCGAATGGCTTGTTATGCATTTTTTTTCGTCTCCCTAGCCATCTTGGCATTCCCATCTGCTTATCACAATTTGTTGTCACTTCATTTTTTGCTGAAAACGGATTCGTAGGGCTGCACGGGAAAGCAGGCCACGGAAACATCGTGGGTGCAGTACCTGGGATGGAGGGGCAGGGGAGGGAATCAGTTCGGAGGGTGCAAACATCCTGTTTTACAGCTTCCCCTCGCAACAACGTGTGTCAGTGGACCCGAGGGAGCAGCAAGTCTGCAGAATGGCAGCAGCGTGGTTGAGGAGAGCTGGGTGGGGAGATGACAGTGTTCTGAGTTGAGTTTGTCACAAAGAAAGTACTAGTTATCCATACTCTCAGATTATTTTTGTATATTTCTGATGATTTTATTTGAATTAAAAAAAAAAGTTGGAGACAGTCAGTAAATCCTTGCTTAAAAATGCAATGAAAAATTTATAGGCTAAACGAGCATTTGTGACAAAATCTAGGATGTGGTTTAAAATAAAGTTATTTTCAGGACTTGGGCTTAGCGAAACAGCATGCTTTGAATTTTAAGTCCTGTGTACTGCTGTAAATGTTATCTGTCCTCTGCTGAAGAATTCCTAGCATGCTAGATCCCATCTCTCCAAGATGGTCCACTTTGCATTGGTTTTGTTACCCAATCAGTCTTCATTCTGCCCATTCCTCTGCCCTTTACTTATGCCTCTTCCTGGTTTTCCTCCTCCTTCCATATATACTTGAATGCAGTCTATTTCCCTACATGTAGCTCTTCTATTTAAATGTACCAGGGGTACTTACTCATAATTCTCCCACACCCAAACAACGCATATTTGTTTCCCCTTTTGATTTTTTTTTTTTTTTTTTTTGCAGTTGACTCATTACATTGATGTTAGGATTAGGTTAGGGTTAGAAACCTTCTGCTTCATGAATTCCACAAATTTCAAATTTGAACAGGCAATCAATACTATAGGCAGTTTTGCAAAATAATCTTGCAAAAACACTGGTAGGAAACTAGCAATCTTCCTCTGCCCAAAATAAACTAATATACAAACCCAGAATTTCCCCACCACATCCTGCACAAATGTCTATCTTCACACACAAATAAAAATATTTGAAATATTATGAGATTCCTGTGGGTTCTTTAAATGAAATGACCTTCTCTTGCTATACCAGGTTTAAAAAAATAATAATAATTCAAAACCCAAAACGCTTTCCCTGAACTAATCTAACTAGACCACACAGCTTGCAGTATGCATATTATAAGGACACTGAAGGGTTGTGCTGTAATAGAGCTTATTAGAGATGTCTGGAGCGAAGCCATCTATAGACTAGACGGATTAGGAGCATGACAACTGGAAGCTGTTTCTTTCTGTCATCCTTCTCTACAGCATTTGAAAAAGAAATTGAAGTAATATCCCTCATACCTCAAAGTTGTGCCTTAAGGGAGCCATTATCTTCACTCCTCTCTTTACACAGAGGTGAAATTTATTTTATAATCAAGTGTTGTTAATGCAAGAAAAAACATCTGCCTCAATGCTGGAAAACATGCACAGAATTTGTCTTCTGAGTATATTGCAAGTGGTGTTGCAGTTCTGGAAAAATCATTTTTGTTCAAGTTTTGGGGGTTTAAAATAATGCTCCTCACTATTTAAAATTTTAGGAGTTTCATCTTGATGGAATTAGGAATATAACAGAAAATATTTGTTTATTTGTGATAAACTGATAAAACTGCTTTTTGGAGTACCTTCTCACTTGTATTCTTCTACTGCATATAAACAACAGTGAAATTTCACTTCACTGAATTTTTAGAGCTGGAAGGGACCATAAAGATCATCTAGTCCAACTCCCCTGCTGAAGCAGGTTTGTCAAACCATTTTGTCAAATTTGTCAAACCATAATCCCTGTTTTCGAAACTGGTCTTCCTCCCAGGCTTCACTGTCCTTCAGATAATAGCATTTTCAGTTTATAGTATTTGGAATGGTTCCTTTTTCACAAGTGAGGTTGTAACTTTTTGTAGTTGATGGTTAGTCTTGCTGGTTTTGCATTATTAATGAAAATCAGAATAAAAAGCCTGTCTGTTTCTCATACCATCAGGTTCCCATAGGGGTTTTGTCTCAAAATTATCTTAGCAGGATTATTTAGCGATTTCATTCTGATGTGCCAGATCTGTTCACTACATATTAACAAATATATTTGTGACAGTAAATATCTGTTGATATAATGCATTGCAGCAGTTGTATTTTCATAACTTTCTTTGTCTTTCCTTCTTGCATTGTTACATATGCATAAAATAAATTGGGTTGTCCTAGATTCATATATTGATAACTTTAGTTACCACTTCCCTCCAGATGCTAAAATTAGGTGTCATTTTGCATTTTCGCACAAGTTTAGCTTAAATGATGTGGGAGATGGACTTAGTGAATTTGTTTTCCTATTGACTCAGTCCAAACTCAGTGCCACATAAAAAATGACCAACCTGAAATTCTATATACTTTTTGTGAGAGTCTAAGGAAAAAGGTACAAAATTTCTCCCCAGAAGAAAACAGTTTCTTTAGGTACTAGTTGATGATTTTTGGATTTTGTTCAGAGAACTACTCAAAACTGATCTTCAAAACTGAAAGCCAACTATTAATATGTATTCAAGAGATGAGCTGTTGCCAGGGTAAGAAAATGACTTCCATTTTTCTATTCAGGATGAAGAGACACAAAGTAAAACTGAAGTGACCAATTTAAAACAGTATGAGCATTCTCTTTCCTCTGAATTTTACTTGTGGGGGGCAATTATGTGGTTCTGTGAGAATTTATTGAATATGTGTTCTGTAAATTAAACAATTATTCTTCCGCAGATTTATTGTATTCTAGATAAATTGGGATTATTCAAAACATACCCCAACTTGCAAAAGCTTGGAATAATTCTTGCAGGAAAGGTGTCCTTGGACCAGACTGCCTAATGAGCTAGATTGTGTTTGATATCCACATGCCAAATGTAAATAAATATTTTACAGTTATGGATCAGTTATCCAATAGGGTATACAGTAATGGGTCTGGTATCTGTTCAGATGGAGTTTTTGTGATGTTGATTATCCTTTTGGGATTCATGGGGAAATAGAAGTGCTTGAGGTCGCTGGAAAATTTTAAGTGCAAGATAAGGCTTGGAGTGGAAATACACGTCTATTTGTTCATGTTTAGAAAAGGTGGATAGAAGTTTTTGTGGTGAAAAATGTCAGTTTTGTGACCAAAATGATTCGGGAAAAAAATTTCCTAAGGTACTTTACACGTTTATTTTTTTTTCTCTCGAGTTGAAATATATTTTATTGAACCTTTTAACTTCGAATTGTTTAGCATGGTGGCATTGGTTGGCATAAGCACAAAACTGAAAAATGCTGTGGAATATTTAATTTTTTTGAAAAGAAGTTTTTACTTCTCTCAGTTCTTGAAAAACTCAGGTTTTTATATTTTTTAACTATCTCTGTGAGTAGAAGAGAGAGCTTAATTTCCAATACACTTGCCGCCTTGTTCCTCGTTTCCATGTTCTGGTCTGTTCCCACCAGCAGCATCCCTTTCTGTTGCACCCAGGGCATCCCACCATGGCTTTCTGGCACCCCTCCCAAGGAGGAGGCAGCAGGGTCGTGGCTGGATGGAGCTGCAACACAAGGCTTGTTTGCCTGGCCAGGAGATTCCTCACCTCTGCCAGGTCTTCCTCAGCAGCCGCTACCTGGGCTCTGTCTGCCTTCACTCCCTGGTACCTTTGGCAGATTTTAAGATGCATTTGTAGTCCTGACTCTCCTTTTATTTGGTTGGCAATTGTTAAGGGAGGACACAGAGAAAAAAAACTTCATTTTCTTACAATACCAACATGTGATTTATAGGAAATTAGTACAGTCTTAGAATTTATTGAAAATGTGTTGTTGCACCATGCCCAATTCAAGTTTTTACATAAGAATTGCCGTAATATTTGGAAGAGTGTTTTCTCTAAATGTGTTTCCATGGTCAGAAATAACTTGCAAAAAAGACAAAATGACATGCTAGCAAATTAAAGTTGCCTCTTCTGCATAATCTTGGAGTAATATTAAAAGCATGAAGCTGTTTACAAGTGACCATCCCAGAGGTGCTTAACTGTGGTTCGGCAGATGCGGTTTCTTGATTGTGTTAAGCTGACCTTAGGCAGTGCTGCCAAAGAGAGGGGGTCTCGGCAGCATTAGCACTTGTGCAGATGTGACCAGCTGAATCAAGTTCCTAATCTGGATGGAAATTTTCTCATGTGGGGGATTAGTTTCCAGCCAGATTAGGAACCGCATCTATCCAGCTGATTATACAAGCCAGGAGCACTTTCATCAGCTCCAGCTGGGAAGGCTTGGCCAAAGAAGTGAAGGGATAGTTCCTTCAACCAAAAGTGCAGATTTTTATCTTCTTACGCAGTTTGTAAATCTGCACCTTAAGCAATGTATTGTTAACACGCTGATGGGCTCAGAAAGGCTCCACTGCTTGCATACTGTTTAAAGAAAAAGACAAAGGCCCAAAAGCTTGTTGCTTTAAACATATTTGAGTATGCAGTAATAGATCATTTTGAAAGTAAGCTTCTTACCAAATAAATTCGGATATTTCAGAGCAGAAAACCCTGTAAACATGTTTTGTATCTTTGCAGGCTAAAAAAAGGCTCTCTCGTTCATGTTTCCTACACAGCTGTATTCATACTGCATAAATTTCACTCAATTTTTAGCTTCAGATTAAAACTTTGGTACAGATGTCAAGACTTCTATGATACTAGGGATTAGAGATGTCAGTATAACACAGTGAGCTGAAATATGGTGGATTAAACTGTAATTTTGTTTTCAGAGTTCCATTTATTTTATTATTTTTATTTTTTTTTTAGTTAGATTGTTATACCTTAAGATCTAAGCTGTCATTCTAGATTTTTCCCTTCCATTTCAGCTGATTGTTCAGGTTCATCGTAGAGGACTTATCTCAAGGAGCACATGGGGAGGGAGGTGCCGAGATGCTGATCATAGTGGCGCTGCTCCAAGAGCTGTAAGGCTGTTGCCTGGCTTGTATAATTTCAAGATCAGTTTTTAAAAATTGCACTGGTTTCTGTTCCTTGTTCTTTAGGAAAGCGCTGCTTAGGCTGGATTGGCACGGAATGGCTTTGGCTCAGCTGTTTTTGTAACTTGGCATTTCTTCTTGCCGTGGCATACTCCGGTATCAGCATTCGCTTGCTGTGCTAAATAATTGAGGTTATAAAGGTACTGAGCACTTGCTCCATCATGTTTTGGGGCAGACTAATGTGCATATTGCTGCGTAGCTGATTAAAAAAAATGTTTAAGTTGCCACCAAGGTAGATTAGAGACATCGAAAGACTGTGTCCTTTTGGTTCTTGCTTAAGTCCTTACTGTTACTTATGCATCAAATTTTTATAGTTTCAATGTGCAAAACACTGTCTTGTCCTGTTGAATGTCATTCAGTGTTTTTCACTGGGGATTGCTAGAAAGACATTTTTTAAATGTTAAACCTACAACAGGTAATGAATCTTTTATTAGTAATACTGATTTTAATCTCCAGCCCCTTTGAGAAAAGCTATCTCGTGGGTCTTGAGTAAATGATAAAGCTGAGATAGTGAATAGTTTGCTTTAATGAATCCAATAGTGAAATAAATTTTGCCCTCTGAACTCCAATACATTTTTCCCCCATAGTAGCTGCTCTTCAAGATGATTTATTTTTTCCTTGCTTGTGATGCACTTTTAGTCAAAGGTCTCCTCTGGACCATGTCCATCTACAATCTTCATTGCCATCAACTGCCGTCCTCCTCATCCTGCAAGTCACACTTGAGGTAGCACAGTGTAGATAACATCTAACACACAGCGACTCCAGCCTGTGATCAGGTAGGAGCTTGAAAACAGTAATTACTTGTTTTTAGCCTCTAGTGAGCTTTTTCACTAGGAATACCAGGAAGGAAAGGAACTACCTGTACCTAGCAGGCAGATCAAAACTGAGCATCTTTTGTAGATCAAATACTTTTTTAATTTTTGTATTTTACTGGAATTACCACTCATGTTAAGGTTTAAACATTGATGGTTTGAATGCTCAGGAAAGGTATGTGGTTTCATGCTGTACAGAGAGGCAGAGGATGCTAGCGGTGTGCTTTTTCTTCCTTTAAAAATACCCGTACAGGATTTCCCTATGAGCTTGCCCAAATGCATATCCACAGAGAAGTAAGTGTCTGTGATATGGAGTGATGAGAATTTAAACAAAACACTGGTAGCTTGTTAAAAATCTCCTCGGGAGAGTGCAGTACTTTTATATTTCAGTAAGATCTTTAGGTTGTTGGCTGCTGCAGCGCTTCTGATTCTTACTCTGAACGTGCGAAGAAAATAATGCTGAATTGTGACAGTGTACCCCAGTTTTAAAAGGATGTCCTGCTTAAGGGAATATTCATCGAGCTTAATAAAGTATTATTCAGCTTTAAGGTTTATTTGTGGAGATTTGAATTCAGGAAATGGCATTGTTACGCAAGAGCTGGAGCAGCTAAAAGGAAAGGAGATTAATATACTAAGACTTGGAAGGGGAAGCTGAAGTTGGAGGATTTTGTTAGCTTAGGCACTGATTTTCATATTTCACTAAGAAACTTTCTGTAAAACTTTCGTTTCCTTTTTTTTTTCTTTGAAGTCGAGTAGGGATTCAGGATCAAAAAGATGCTATTGATGTATATAAACTGAAGATGTTTCAAATCTTTGTGCAGAAATTGTCCCGCTTATTGAGGAGATCAGGGCATGCTTCACTCCAGGAGTTTCTTTCCAGAGACTCATTAAAACGAATGCACAAGTAGTATCAGATCGTTTTTATTCAGCTACGTTATTAGCAACATAGAAAGTTGGAGTGATTAAGCCATGAAACTGTAACTGTCCCTCAGGAACACCTCAACAATTGTGCTTCAGAGTGTTTCCCATTTGATTTCAGTGCTTTCTTCAACAGAGGAAAGAGGGAGCGGTACAAAGATGAGCTTTTGTGTGTCTACAGATAGAAAGACTCTGGCATTTGCAGAAGAGTTTACATTATGTGTTATGTTTAAAGTAGAGAATTTAACATTGGGGTTTTTTTCATAAAAAGTATATATATTTAATTCTATTGCTGTATACAGTAACTGCAAATCATAAAAAATAGAATATGTCAAACTTTTGTAAGATTGTGTCATAAATTAGACCACAAAATACCATACCAAATTCCACTATAAAAGATCCATTATCTCACATATCACTTTCTCTTACTACTGAGAAAAGTGTAGCATTACAACTTTGATGTTATGCTCGTTTTTCACCAGGGGAGAAAAATCTCTTTGGACAGAGCAATGGGTTATAAAGAAGTAAAAGTAGAGAAAATTAATCTATAGTGATGAAGTAACTTAAGATTCTCAGGGAGTACATACCTTACCCTGTTAAAAAAAAACCAAAAAAAAACACCACACCATGACACACAAAATCCCCACCATTTTGGAAAGAGAAATACAGATTGTCAATAATATAATGAAGGAAATATCTAATGGAATGTTAGTATTAAAAAATACTGACCTGAAAGCCCGTTGAAAAATTAATTTGTACACAAATATTTCTCACCTTTCTCTACAAGAAAGCATGGGACTCTTCAGGGATAATTTATATCCTGTATTCTGTATGCACCTTGTAAATTAATGTCTCTGTGCTGTGACTTTCCAGCCAATAAATGTGAATACTGAACCGTATTTTCCACTGCCAGCTTTCTGGCATTCTTAGCTTGGCAGTTCCTAGAAGGCGGTTGAAAGCACTGTGACCTTTGTCATTTATAGCAGCAGCATCTGGGTAGTCTTTGAAATACCTGAGCTGTAAAGCTGTGCCTTTTGTGTGTGGTCTGTAGGCAAAATGTTCTGACCTGTTACGGAGGACAAGGTTGTTCTAAAACTTTTGGTGTCTGAGGAGAGGACCATATGTGAAAAATAAGGTTCATAACTGCACAGATCCCTTCTGAGTAATACGCAGGCTGGGAAGGTGTAACGTTAGATACTCCGGTGCATACTTAGACTCTGTTCCATGTAAGTGTGTATGGTTTGTGTCTGCCTTGGCTACGTATAACACGAAATAGCCGGTGTATATGACCAGTTACTGTGTGTTGGGAAGTGCCTGACTTTTAGATTTATAAATCAAAATTACTCAGGGCTGAGACTTTAATATAAAAAAAACCCAAAACTTTGGGAAATATTGATTTACGAAAATTCAGGATAGCATTCACATGCACAAATAGGCATCTTTAAAGTCTTAACACAGATCATCTCTAACTTGCAGATAGCAAATCTTTAAAGATAACAATCTATAGAAACAACAAATGGGTAAAGGCAGCTCATCTTAATAGCCTAATTAAAAAAGAGCATTTCTAGGCTAAAACTTTGATAATTGTAATTCCAAGAAAAGCAATGATATTTTTTGCTCATTCAAACTTCATTGCTGTTAAATAATACTTCTCGGTTTTCTCCCGTTCCTTCTTTAGAAGCATGTGTTTCTTTTGGCAGGTAGGTATGCTAGAAAGCTCGGGATAGTTTGGTTATTTTGGAGGAGCTGGAGCTGTTCGAGAAGATAGGAATTTCTGTTTAGAATGGAAAACTGATCCTAATGGTCTCTTTGGAGACAAAATGGTCTTTCAAAAATTAAAAAAAGCACTTTTCTGTGGAAAAAAGGTTTGTATGTTGAAACTGAAATACGGTGTGTGCTGAATGTCTATCCAGATAAATTCCAGTAGTTACTGCTCTCAGTGTACTACTTTAGATTAAAAGTAACCTTAAAGATTTCTTAGTCTTAACAAAACCAAGGTTTGTTAATCTGGCAATACTCGCTTTTCTTACAGTATTTATACTTCATCTGCTGTACAGCCTAAGTTTGTCCGTCCGTCTGCCCGTGAGGAGTAACAGGGTGATGTCCCAGCTGAGCAGTAGGGAGCACTGGTGGGAGCCTGGCTTCCAGGTACTGTGAGCCTCTGACACGCTGCAAGTCATCCAGAGCTACATGGGGCAGGGACACATAAGAGGCGACATTCTGGATGAACAAATGTAGGTGTAGCTGCTAGTTTACAGACAATGAGGAATGGAGGTTAGTAACTTTTTTAAAAAATAAGAATGATGTTTAATTAGCCAGAATTGTGTGGGTCAGGGAGTGGTATTTATAGGCTGAGACATGCAGTTGTGCTGGACTGACAAATTAATATATACAAAATTTTATTTTGTAGCATTTAAGATTTTGTGCATAATGAACTTGATATAACCTCATAAAAGCCAGAAGGAAAAACTGTATTTCTTAACAGGACATCTTTTGATTTTCCTTCCATGAACACAGGCTGCTAATAATTAATCTTCAACGTGTGCCAGATCGTGCACTGAAATAATAGTTTTGCCCCATCAGATCACCTTTCTTTTAAGATGTTTTTCTTAACCGCCTGGAATCAGTTGGTCTGAGTTTAATTAGGTTGAAGTGGATACAAAGTTGCTAAAAGAAAATTTAAATAGGTTCTACGTATTCATTAATCTGTGTCTCGTTTCAAAAGATTATGCGATACAAAACCTCAGTAAAAGCTATCTGTTTACAGGAAAATAACCATTAGTCTTTTCATAATCTGCATCAATACTGACTATTTTAAAGAATTTATAGTTATGCCTTCCCTGGTTTATTTCAAGTTCCTTCTGTTTTATAATTTTTAAGTGACATTTTTTTCTTGTTGTGGCCCCAAAATGTTATCAAATAGCCTGATCAGTTGGAACGCTTCTTGTCTTACAACATGCTGTTTAAGAGCCTTAAGTGGAAGGTAAACCTTAGTGTGGTAAAAGAGAAGTTTAAGAAAGAACAAGTGTCATACACAATTAGCTTTGAAAAGGCAGTGGAGTGCTATGGTTCACTGCTTGTAATATAAAGTGATGTGAGTAAAGGGTGTTTTATAAAAAGGAAATTGCAGTTAAGGAAATAGCATGTTCCTTAATTACTGCCATTTCAGAATGATCTACAGTAAAATGGTATTCTATGTCCTGCTTTTTGAAGGAATATAACAGGTATGGGCTCTAAGGCACATCTGGTTTTGAAGCATTTTTATCCTATATCGTATAGTAATTCTGCTCATTGATTTTTGTAGGTGCAAGGGAGGCTTTGCTAGCTATGTAGATAAGGAAGGGAAGGTAACAATAGTTAATATAAAATGTCTGGAAAAAATCCCCATCCGTGACCCATGGATTTAAGTGCATATGATTGATCTAAACGGAGTGAGAAATGAGGCGGAGCACCTAAAGCTCCCCAGCTACTGTCCTAGGCCTGCGAAACAAAGGCAGCGGGAGAACACAGCACCTCCCTCCTTTCCCACAGAGCACGGCTGGGTGTTCCACCCGGCTGCTCCAGCATTTACCTTATCTCATCTAGGAGGACTTCAAAACAGAAGAAAGAGTATCAGAAGTATGGGATCAGATGCAGGAGATCTATCTAGATAACTTTTCTCTGTAGGCAAACCCTCATTACCAGTGAGCGTTTGCACAGAGCTAAAAGCAGTTTTCTGGAAGTAAGGTGTATATTCATAGCAGGAGACACCAAGAAAACTAAGCAACTTGTATTAGGGTTGGTTTTTATGGTTTTTAGACATACCCTGCAGTTCTGGCTGTAACGAGTAGACCTAGCTATTACATAATAATTCTTCTTTTCGAGATACTCTTACTAATCACTGTGTTGCCCTTTGTAACTAATACCCAGTGGGACTATGGATCACCCTTACAGCCAAGTACAGAGTTGAGTGTGTAGTCCCGGGATGAGTCTATTTCCCCTCTCCTGGTTCTCTATATTGTACTGTCAAAGGAAGTATTTGATGTTGAACATGAATTCTGTCTCTGGGCTTACTTAACCTGTGTAGAGTACTCATATTTTATTCTATGTGCAAGCAGACTAGACCTACATATTGTCTACTTAAAATAGCAAATTTTAAAGATCTATAGTATCTGCCATATTGAGTAAGTTTCAAACCTTTTTAATCTAATTTTCAACAGGGCAAGTTTTAAGAAACTTAAAGAGTTTAACCTTAAGAGGTTCCTGATGTTTTGTCTCTAATAATATGGGCTTTTTAAGATGGATAATTCTTTGGCTGACAAGTTATTCCACAGAAGAATTTCAAGAGTATTTATTAACTGGTAGATCCTAATGGCTTCTAAAATGCTGTATCTTGATTTGGTCTGGAAATCTGAGTAGATATCAAATCCTGTTTGTTTGTCTTTTGGGATAAGATTAATGAGTTTTGTAAATTATTAAGGACTTTACTCTCATCTTCCAGACCTGATTCCTATGAATAGGCACTGTCTGCTAAAAGCTACTCATTAGTAGCTGAACTGATAGCTGAACGCATTTATTATTAATGGCTTGGTGGGAATTTCCCCATCTGAAAAAGGGTGGTGGTAGGCTGATTGAAATACTTTGCATGGAGAGGTGATGTTAAAAGATTCACCCTTTAGTGCATTTATTTCTAAAGACCCGTTTGATGGACTCATGCCATGGGGTACTCAGCATGAAAAGTTATCACTGGGAAGTGGATTTAATCTTCTTTTGCACCCCGCCTACTGTTCTTACAGATCCATGAGATTTTTAATATAACTCAGATATAATCTGAAGCGTATTCCTGTAAAAGCAGTGCAGTTTTATTTTGCATATCTTCATCAATATATTGTAATTTCTATCACTGTTTTACCACACAAAAGCGGGCTGTTAAGCAAAGCTAAAGCAATGAAGCAGAAGAGAGTCCTAGATTGCAGCATCGCTGCTGTAATATCCTAGATATTATCAAAACCAGTTTTAAAGCCTTATTGCCAGCCATAAGGCAGAGGAAGCAGGCATTATTCTGACTGAACTCATAATCCTTGAAGCTTGAATCTACTCTTAAAGATCTATTGAGACAAAAATTCATTATAATGTATCCCATTAAGAGAATATATTACTAGTATATGTAGGATAACTTCTCTGCTAATGTACAGATTTAAAATGTTTTATGAAAATAAATCAATACCTTAAAATGAAACTCAAACCTCAGAATGCCAACTTCCTTCAAGACATGGCTCGTTCAGGATGATTAATGACTCTTGGTGGTATATCTCCACTTAAGCCTAGCTAAATCTGTGTTGCCACAGTCTTACTGTGTGACATGTCCTATATCCATCCCACCCCACTGCCACATGCCCATCCCTCCGGCTCCTCGTGGAAACCTCTCTTGAACGGTTTCCAGCTCGCTCAGCTCCTGGACTGGGTTGCTGTCGGATCATGCGAGCATCCCTGTACCTACACAGGAAGGGGCAGCAGCTCAGGGTAGGGTCGTGCCAGCCCAGATTGGGATTGAGTTAAAATCTTGTAGGGACACACCCTTTCGAAACATCCCTCATTTGGAATATATTATCTTCAAGTTTCCACTGAGCCTGGAAGTTTCTAGTTGAAACAGATTTTAGATTAAGCAGAGAATTTGCAAAACAATAGGAGAGAGAAAAATTGTAGCATGAGTCATGAGCATGGGACCTTCCACCACTGTATGCTTAGAACTGCTGAAACCCCGTGGATTAGTTAACTGTTCTATTAGACAGAATAACTGTCGTTTCCAGCATATAATCAGCTACTACAGCCATTGTACTTTCAATTTGTTGGGATAAAAGAAATGGTTTAGTTATCAAAACTTAGTGTTAGTATATTTATGAACAACTTTTTTGAACAACATAGCTTAGGTGATGTGCTAAAATAAATGCTGATGTTTCTGTTAAATGTTTATTGTTTTTCTGTGGTGTTGTTTATGTCTCAACATCTGTGACATGCCAGGCACGTCACAAAACACAAAACAGTGTATGGACTGCAGGCTTGCAGGCTACCTGCTCTGGCTAGAGGCACCTGCCAGGTTAAAACAGTGAGTAGTGTAAATGGTTCAGAGGTCACTGAAATTCCAGATGGTTTAACTGAGTGTGAAGAAATAAAATTTAAAAAAAAATATTAAAAAGTGGTACATGGAACCAGTCATAACTCTGACACAGCTGCACTTGGAATAAAATCAAAATATGGAGAAACAAACTGCTTTTTAGCTGACTGTTGAAGTATATCCTGACCTTTCTATTTCAGGTTGAAACATGAGCTTTCTTAGTTACCATAGCACAATAATGCTTACTGTAAAACGGAGTTAAATCTTTCTTTTTGTAATTGCTTCTCTTGACCTCGGACATTTAGCAACAAAATCATAGGAAAACAAATACTGCTTTGAGGCAGCCAAGTGGCAGTGAGTATCTAATAGATGTGGGACATTTTGGATGGTCTTTCTGTGGTTTTCCTTGTCAACCATATTTATCATTGAGAAGCTCAGAAGTTTTCTGCCGAGCTTCTATAACATTTTGATGATGTCAAAATGTATCATTGGAGTAATTTTAACGTTGAGCTTCAGATGAGACTCTAAAGGATTTCTGCCTAGATTTATCGCTCGATCATTTCCTAAGCCTCCAGTACCTTCTATCTGTAAGCTGTCAGCATGCAAACCTCCGTGGCGGTTGGCCACATGGACTTTCTCAGGAGCAGGGAACATGGAAGCGTTAGTCTTCTGAGCCAACTTGACCTCCTGAACTGACTTTTGAGGATTGGGAAGGGTTTTCTTACAGTCTGGCTCCCAGGCAGCTAGCTGTCCCCGTCGTCCTGCCCGGGGGACTGCAGCACCCGTTGGAAGCTTGGAAAACCCTTCCATTCATGGGGCTTGATGCTGGTGTGTAACGGCCTCAGATGACAAGTTCATTGCTTGCTCTAACAACTGCCAGGATGTTGCTTAGCTCTTCTGTAACTCGTCAAGCAGGCAGCTTGGCATCCTCGAGAACATACTTGCAAACACCAAAGCATATTGTTTTCAGAAATTAAATACTAGATTCCGCACCCATCCTCTACCAAGAACACTTTTAATTCTACATTAAGACATTTTCTTAAACTCTGGTGTTTAACCAAATTGATATTTTTTTTCTGTGAATTCAGCAATGGCATTATTCACAAGAGCTTTTTCTCTTTATGGATTTGAGAGGATCACATAGCCAACCTTGGAATCTGCCAAAATCTAGAAATGTTTCTCTGCATTGAGCAATTAAGTCATTAGTTTGGGCAACTTTACATGGCACTGCTCTGAAGACTTTGATATCAGATAGAATATTTGCATTGGCTAAGGGAAATATGTTTAAATTTTCTCTGGAACATAGAATTTTTGTGACTTGTGGAGTGCTTAAAAGCTATCATTTCAGTATTTAACCACTTAAATATTTTCACTCAGAATCTGCTCCCTACTCATCATTGTCATTTCCCTCCCTTGCTTTTAGTGTTATGTTTTTCCTTCCTGTCTCTTAAAGTTTCTTTAGCTTGTGTGGAGCAGAGACAGCCAATTAAAGCTGGGCTTACATCTGTGGTGGCACTGCAGCCCGGTCAAGCCCCACTTCCCATCCTTTCCTGGTCATTCATTTCCAGTTCTGCGCTGCCTCCGGTGCTGTGCCAGCGCATGTGTTTGTGCAGCCGCGTGGTGAACCGAAGCAGGGAAGTGATTCAGCTGGAGGAGGAAAACCCTGCCAAAAAAGACCAACTGCCAGCATAAAGCAATGTTGTCTTGGGTGGTTAGGCTGGCAGAGGAACAAACAGCTGGGGGAGAAAAGGTGGGAGTTGTTTAAGTTTGTTCTGCTGCTGAAAAAATTATTATGGAGCCACAGCCTAAAAATTAAGGTTTTGCCTAAAAATAAGTTATGTAAATTCAGAAAAAAAAAAAGCATGAGCAGGTTTAATTAAAAATGACTGTCGCTTATTAGTGCATATTCTTGTGTTTGTTTCAAATCCTTGTGTTGATTTAGCCCAGGTCAGTTCCTTACTAAGTTAAATTAAGTCAATAAAGTACTCTTGAGTAAATAGAGTGTACCTGTACCAGCGATGCTGATGAGGCTTGGGCAAACTGCTTGATCGCTGAAGTTTACTTCACTGAAACAAGGTTTTTTTGGTGCGATTTCTGTAAGCCAGCAGGTTTGCAGGTTGCAGCCTTGTTCAGGAGCGCTGTAGAAGTTGGTACTTGAAAGGCAGGTGTGTCGGTCCCTGGCTGAGCTTCGTGCAGCCCGTGTGCGCTGGGCACGGCCACGGCACGGAACCGTACGACAGGTCTGCAGTGTTCGTGTCGATGAGCACATGGCTCTGATCACTCAGCTTTGGGTTTCTCCGGGCAAGTGAGAAGGATTCCTTATGGGTCAAGTATTGGCTATCAGCTTTTCCACTTACTTTTCATTTTTCTCTAGTGCTAGAGACAGACTTGCAACTACAGTTGTTTGTGTTCTTGTACTACTGCATGGCTTGCAGGTAACAGTGATAGCGTTAAGATAAATGTAGCAACTCCAAGTATTCTCAAAGTGAAGTTATCTGTAAGGACATAATCCAATCTAGCAGCTTGCTGCTGCTGAGGAAGTTCCTGAGCACTCTGCCCTTCCCCTTCCTCCCCTCCCATGTTACTGCTACCACCTCAGGTCTTCCTTGGTGCTGCCGCCTCCGATCTTTGTCAGCTGATGTAATTTACTCACTCGGAGAACATCAACCTGACAAGAGCACATGGTTTTCTGCTGTGTCTGTGAGCTGATGGGCACAGAAGAGGAAGCAGAAGTGCGTGGCTGACAACGGAGGCAGGGAAAGGAGTGAACCCTCAGGCTTTCATCTGTAAGGACAACGTTGGGTGACTTCACTCCCCATGATACAGGTAACGCAGATAAGGAGCGTTGCTTATACCGTTAATGCTGTGTGTGTGTAAGGTATCTTAGCTATTGGCCTTTTGTTGCAAAGACTGTCTTCTGTGCTGTGTAACCTGTACCACTAAAACAAAGCTCATGTTCTGTTAGCAGTCGTAAAATTCCTGGAATTGCATTGATTTTGTATGATAATAATTAGGAAAAAGTTATTAGAGAGTATATTAGACTAAGGAGGGACCCAATTAAGGTTGCAGTCAACTTTTCTGAAGTGAGAAAGCAAGCCAAGATGTATAGTTGTGTTGGCAAACTCTTTGAAGTCCAGATAACCAGTGAAAGTCAAAACAAGGATGCTCAATTTGAAGTTTTGTTGAATAACAGGGCAGAGGAAGAAATGGTTATTACATGGTACGTTTATTACCTTCGTTCTGCATGTCAGAGAATTCACTGTTTAGTAGGCTGCTATGGCACAAGAGAGAAGTCTCCTCCTGGGTACTGTCACCTGCTGTGAAGGGTGAGCAAGCAGCTGCTGAGCTCCATCCAGGTCAGGCCACATGCCCCTGTGGCCGGTCTCTTTGCCCTACAGCTCTTCCAGGGCACTGCTGGCTTCAGCGACCAGTGCCCAAAGTGCTGCACAGCAGATGATGCTCTGGCCATGTGGTAAACCACATCAAGGCTCTGGTTCAGGTGTAAATTTCTCTATGAAATAATTGAGAGAATATTCATGTCAGCTTTCTCCATTCTTCGGCATCTTTTACTGTTCTGCACTGCAGGAGCGGTCTTCGTGCATCTGCCTCTCCTTATTGCAGCCAGGGAATTAGTGCTCACATCTCAGCCCAGAAGCTCCTGCTTCCATTCCAGTTTGCGTCTTTCACCTCCACACCCTTGGTTTTCTTTGTTAGTTTTTACCTAAGAAGTACCGGGTGCATAGCGAAGCTGAAACACTACTGTAAGTTGGTGAATAGCTCAGAATTCAGAGGAAAGAACACTTTTCCTTTAGCTTACAAACCAATAGCTTAAGCACTTTTTGCTAAAAGGAGGAAGGACCTTAATGCATGGTCTGGATACTTTTTGGCATTGATTTTTATTGTGAAGCATGAACCTTTAGTTTTAAGTGTAACTTGTGAAACTCAGGAGGAAACGTGTGTGATGGGCAATGAAGTAGAGACTCTTGGGTTTGGGTAGCTGTGTCACTCTGCTCCTCAGGTGCTCTTTTTCTGGGGAGCGTGTTGTGATAGCATTAGCTGTCGTGGCTTCTGTCTTCTGCCTTTCTTTTCCCACACATAGATGTAAGCTGTATTAAATTTTATTCCCTGCAAGCCCTGTTACAGCCAACAGTTTTCCATTGTTTTTTATTCTGTTGGTTTCCTACAAGAGATGTTCTCAAACCACAGTCAGCAAAAATATGTTTAATATGTTTTTTAGTTTCTTTTTTAAATGCAAAGTTTGAGTATGTGCAGCAGCCTGTGTGCAACTACTGATCTGCATGAAACCAAGGGGTGCGTTAGGTCACTTACAAAGCGTAGGAAACAATCCTATCCAGGTCAAGTTCCCTCTCAGCCCTCTGGCACGGAGGAAAACGCTGACAAGTGTGATGCCTTTATTCAGAGTGGTATCTGGTAGAGGAAAAAGAATGTGAGTTCAATATGCATACACACGTTTTTAGTGCTTAAGTACTGTCTTCCTTAAAGATCGAGGAATAATCAGTTTGCTTCCCTGACGTAAGGACAATCACCTCCAATTTTCTGAAATTACAGAGGTAAAGAGGATTTATGGTTACCTTAGTATACGTTTCTAAATATTTTTACTTTTTAAGTAGCTCTTTTCACAATGGCAGGCACTTTCCTGTCTATAAATTTTGTGTAATGCTTAAAACTCTGAGCCTAAAAGAAAATAAGGGAAATCGCTCTTTCAGCCATACTTCTCAGCACCCAGCAAGCTCCAATGCATGTATCTGAAAAAGGTAAAATGAAAGGAGACTGCATGAAATCAATCTGAGCTGTTAAGCTGCAGCAGTACAAAACCCTTGATATTTTAAATAAATGGCTAAAACACATTCCTGTTGGTTAGTGCTGGACTATTTGAGATTCCCCTAGGTTTAAAAGAAAAAAGGAGAAGGAATTTTAACCAGCTCATTTGATAGAAAAATGACCTGCAGATGGAATTTGGGAGAACAGGCGGCAGATTCCGGTGGGAAAATGGTGGCCGAGCCGCGGCTCCCAGTTTGATCCGTTCCCACAGAGCGGGCAGTGGAGGGATGTGAGGAATTCCCCACCCCAAACCTTGTGCAGCACCAACACGACACACTCGGGTTTCCACTGCCGGCAAGGGTTCTGTAGCTGTTCACAGCAGTATTACGTGTATGAAGTCATGTGCTGAAAACTTCTAACATATTGGAAGCGTTACATCAGTGTAAATATCAGTGGGTTTTCTCCCATTTATGTGCATATTTTTAAGTACAGTCATATGTTGAAAACCTGTTGTTTCTTCCAGGCTTGTCCTGCTTTGATCTAGGGCAAATACCCCTTCCCTACTTCCCAGCCTCCTGAAATGTACTTAGTAAATACTGGATTTTACCAATGCTTTGTATTGTCTACTGAAAATGCAAAAAGTGATTGCCCCCCCCCCCCCCCCAAACCCTCAGAACTCTGCCAAATTAGAGGGATTTTATGAAGACAGCAAAAATTCTACAGCCACCAAAATTGAATTATAAAGTGAATTCCTAAGCAGGAAAGCTCGGTTGTGATGTGGTAGCACTGGAAAAATCTTTTTTTTCCTCTCCTCTATCTTACCCTTGGGAAAATCCAGACTATAATTGCTGCAACTTAAACAACAACAAAAAATTGAGATGACTTAGCCTGACTGCAAAAATTAAAATATTCTCATGAACGACACCTGCAGATAGTTTTTATTAAATAATGGAAACCAACATTTGTAGGGCAACTTAGAGCATTTATGAGCACAGTTTTGATCTGAAGAAATATACCCTAAAATTTCTGTGTGGAATACGCTTCGTGTGTGTCTCCTGTGGGATTTCTGGTTTGGTTGGGTTTGGTGGCTTTTTGTTGGTTTTTTTTTTAATAATAGACTCTTCGGTATTTGAGATACTGGAAGTTAGAAGTGGGCAGTTTCTCAAAAATGTTCGTAGAATGCATTTTGTAGCAGCAAATGAACAATACCAGTCCCTAGAACTACGCAGGCCTCTTGCACTCACACTTGACCTTGTGTAGCCGCCTACAGAAGAGAAGGGAACTCCGTGTGTTTGTGCAGAGCTTGCCGGGGGGGGGCATTGTGAAGCATTTTCTTAATACACCATGTTTACTCCAGGGGGACTGTACTGCAGTGACCTTACCTGACCTCAGCTGGAATTCATTAAATGCTCCGTTAGGGAAGAACAGTTGCAACAAGCCATTTCCTGCTGTACCACCATCAGGGAGGCATGAGGCCAGAGCAGCAGTGGTGCCTCTAACAGGTTGCTCCACGGTGTTTCGGTGCAGGCACCGGCGACCTGAGGGCATCCCAAGTCCCAGGGGAGCCTTTTTTCAGAGACCGGCCACGGAATGAGCTCAAAAATGTTTTCTCTGATGTTTTGGGAATAGTTTGTACTTTTGGAAGTGAATAATAAAGATCCCAGTTGGCTTTTAATACTGGAAAATAAAAGTAAGTTCCAGGTATTACACTTACAAATTTAAAAGTATAAGATGACTAGTAATCAGTCTTCATTCTCCTCTACCACCCACTGCCTGTTTATTTGCAATCTGTTTCACTCCTGTTACTTCTTTTCTTTCCTTGCTAAATACAAAACTAACTCCATTATGGAGGCTCATCAGTGCGCTGCCTCTAGCGTCGCCCTCTCTTTATAGATGGGGTAGAAAGGTACAAAATGCAGTGAAGTGCTCGTTTGAGAGGGGAAACCAAGCACACAGAAATGAGTTCAGCTCTGTAAAGCATGAAGGCACAGGAAAATCATTTTTCCTTGTTTTAAATCTTGTTTTAATAATGCTTGAACAGTTCTGTTGCTTACAAATACGTAGCATCACAGTGAACCTTATTCATTTTCTAGGTGTTTTTTCCCCTGAAAAATTTTCTCTACCTTTAAACATACCTCTCGGTTCTCACTGCTGTAAAATTCTTTCACCCTCTGCTCAAACACACATGAATATGACACAGTCAAACTTGAGAAGAATGCAAAAGAGGAATGCAGGGCGGAGAGCCGGAGGTATGGAGCTGCATCTACTCGGAATGATTACGTACATCAGGACACTTCACGCTGGCAGGCAGGTTAAGGGAGCCTGGAAAAGAAATCACAAATAGTGGCACAGGAAAAAGTAAATAGAGGTGATACAAAGGAACAAGTTTCTTATCTGTTTTTTCTTCTTTTTTTTTTTTTTTTTTCCAACAAGAACCTGGCAGCTCCAAACAAATGCACAAAAGTACCTCAGACAAAGCTGTTAAGCTGTGGAATGTCCTTCCACAGGATGTTGTGGATACAAAATTGTAAATGGGTTCAAAAGGTAATTGGATAAATGTATGAAGGAAAATTCCATGCAAGACTATTAAGTACAAAGACGCCATATCTTTCTCAGGAAGTCTCTTAACAGCAAATTCCTGGAGGTGGGGAGAGGGTTTGGAGAAAGTGTGGCTGTGGGTGCCTTTGTGCTCTGGGCCGCTGGCAGAGCAGGCTGATGGAGGAGCTGGATTTCGGGGCAGGTCTGCCAGGCTGCTGGCATCTTGTGAGCCATTTCTGTCCTCTCTGGGGACCTCCTTGGGTGTTTATGATCCTTCTGGTCCTTCTTCTCAACATCTTTGATATTTGGCTACTTTGCTTAATCTGCAGTTTGTTACCTCTGTTATTTCAAATGTCATCAGCTGAATCGCATCTTCCCTTCTCAGATGAGGTCTATTGTGGTCAGTTAACACTTGCTGGCAGTTAATAATTTATCCTGTGCGGATGGAGCACTTTTCCATGACAGTCAACTCCTCTGTCCCTAAATTTGCCTTTAGGAGTAAAATGTTTGAAAAATTAACTTGTCGCTTCAGCTTTTCCAATTTGGAGTTTTATTCTGAACTAACATTCACTAAAATCATTTTCTAGAGGAGCATTTAGCAGATATTTGTCTGTAGCTTTGGTAACTGTTTATTGAAGCATAACGTTCACTGAGGTCATTTCACCCTGGATGATCTCTTTAGCTAATTGGGCCCTGTGGCTGTGGCCCTGTGCTCTGCACCCACCTCTCAAATTGCTCCTGTCCAGCAGCACTTCTTGGGTTGGATCCAGGATTCCCCCCTTATTGCTGTTACCTATTTCCTCCTCTCAGTGTATTCCCACTGAACCGTTTCTCAGGCGTGGGTTTTCAGCTGTGTGTGTTACCGAGGGACTCCTTTCTCATTACTGTTTTGATAGTACCTTACTACCCTATTTTAACTTTGTCTTGTTTTTCTTTAACTGAAGGTTTCAAATAAACATTTTTCTCTGGCGAGAGAGTTTAGAATTGAAGCTCCTCAGGTTCTCCTTTTTCACACGAGTTCCTCTGTCAACACCAGTGTATAACTCCTGCGTTAAGCTTGATGCTAAACTTCAGTATCATCCTTTTAATACTCTACTTTTTTTAAGAAAATGCTCTGTCCTATTTTGAAGCCTGAAGTGATGCTGCAGCTGAGCTGTACTGTTAGTCCGATGCCAAGCCAGAACTAGACTCACACTCACTGCCTGTTGTCCCCTGTCCTCGCCTGGTTCCGTATCGCACAGCACCAGTTGTTGCCAGCCTGCAGCTGGTTTATACGGCTCCGGCTATCCAGCTGCCAAAGCCACTCGGTGCCCAACCTCTCTCTAGTAAGAGTTTAAAGAAATTTTCTTCCTTTTCTTCAGTGTTGTGAAAGATGGAGATGCTTCAGGTTATGGTCCAAAATCTCCCCGGTGTGTTCAGTTTGTACGCTGTTGAACAGTTGGTTTCAAAGAGCATGATGCTGCAGTGAAAAAAGGGAGACAGGACACTGCAGGTCACATGCAAAAGAATTTCAGGTAACTTTGGGGAAAAAAACTTGAGCCGTTGAACACTTGCTGAAATTTGTGTCATTTAAATGCCTGGTATGTATTTGAACATAGTATTTCAGAAAATATTCAGTGATTCTTGCAGTTCCCTAGTACAGCTCTAGTTTGTTTCCATCAGTGTTTTTAAACTGTGGTCAGAACAAGAAAAAGTACCTGAAATACTTGAGGGGAGAGAAATGGCAAAGACTCTAACGCCCTCAGACCTTTGCTGCGGGGTGTCACTGTCACTCCAAGTGTTGTTTTGCCTTACGGTGGCTTTTCAACAAATGCTACCAGTTTTGTTAAATTTGTCAGTGTTGAGATTTAAAAATCAGAGCACTGTAAATTTTGACCTGTCTTCAAGCTCTGCTCATACTGTTGACTGACCCTACAGTTCTTGTCATTTTAACTGAGCTGATGTTCATTTTCTGCCATTATCTCACTCATTCAGTGCCAGGAGTACTTCTTGCATTTCTTTGTCTTCTGGCTCTTCTGACCAATTCAATTTGCTTTCTGCTGGAGTTTCTTGCTTTAGATTTACATATTATATTATTGCCTTTCTCATTGGAAGGTCAAATGGTACTTTGAGAATGTGTGGATTGACTGTTGTCACAAACTTAATTTAGCCATCATCTATGTTCTTGGAAGTACTCCATTTTTGATCCATTTCATTTATCTTAATACCTGCTTTTAAGTAAAACTTTGACAAATGATAGCAATAAATGGAAGATATTTTAGCATAGTCTTTTGAAAATAATTTTCCTAAAAATCAGTGAATTCTTGTCCATACCAGACTTAAAATAATAGTGTTATAAAATGTCAAAGCTGGTAAAACTATTATGAAGGAAAGGAATTTTGACTAACGGCCCGTGTATGTGCCTTAGCGTTAAAGTTAAGATTGCATGTCTGCCTCCAGTGATTAGGAAAATTCAGCTAAAGCATTTCCCTATAGCTTCCTGCTGAATTAAGTTTTCTTCATCTGCTCGTAGCTGTGGGAAGATCCCGGTGCGACACATCTCCAGAACATTCCAGCTTTGGCCTGGTGCTGTTCCCATTCCACGTCCAGCCACGAGCCCTCTGTCCTGGGGCACGTGGGCTCGCTGAACTTGAGCCACGGTTTGTTTTAAAGCTGACTTGGTTTTCTGGGCTAAATACTCCTGTGGCAACCCCCCCGGAGAAGGGTAGTTTCAGCGTGAGTGAATCAGGAAACCGGGTGTTTGACAGGGCCGGGAAATGGCAGGGTTGAAAAATCGAGATTCCGTTCTGACAGAGGTCATTCCTGAATACGCAGGATTCAGAATTGCTCCTTTTTTTTTTTTTTTAATCATGCACTATTTGCAATGCAGTATCAATCACAAATTTTTTTTTTCTTTTCATTTTTTCCCACAACATGAATTGTTATTGATTTTTTTGATTGCCATCGACCAGAATTTTTACAGGAATTTTATAATTACCTTGCGAATAAAGTCTGTGTACAGGGGCAGTCAAAATACATACCAGCTTCCTGCCGTATTACTTCACTTCCTAAATGCTGGTGGCATATTTACTTGTCTGTGATTTGGTTCAAGTGACACACAGAATCAACAGAGCTGGATTCTCTATCTTAGGGAAAGGAAAGAACGAACTGGATAATGAATTTACGGGTAGGTACAGCATACCTGACAGCCAGCCCCTCCGGGTTACACGGGTTGCTGGCCTTTGGGAAGCGATATGCCCAGGAAGGGGGTGGTACCATTCAGAGTGTGTTTATTGCGGTACTCGGATCGGATCGCCGCTCTACAAAAGTTCACTCAGCTCCACTGATGCCGGGGACTGTCCCTTCGCTTTCCCAGTGGCGTTAACCTTTTCAGCAGTTTTAAATCACTCTCGTCCTCTTCTGTCAAGAAATGCATTCTTGCAACATTTTCTAGGAACAGATTTCAGAGGGAGAATGCCGTGCGGGCATGCCAGTTTCTCTTCTTATCACAGCTCAGGAAGATTTTTCTGGTAACCTTTGTCGTACATCCCGGAGTGGCTGGTCCCGTGGGGAGGGTGTTGGAAGCCCAGAGGCTGAGGCAGCGAGTTAATGGCAGGTTTATTTGAGATGCAGCCCTGGAGTTGTATCAGGAAATACGGTGCCACTTCACATCTTTGTTGAATTGAAACCAGGGAATCAACGCGATATATTCAAAAGCAAGAAAAATGGCATTTGCAGCATGCTGTAATTTTATTTTTATGGTCCCAAGCATTCTTTTGTTTGCAATTTTGGCTAAATATATTCATGATACCTTGAAAGAGGGGCATATGTAGAGGTGTTTTTTTGTTTTTTTTTTTTAAATTGCTTTTTTTGTTGTTGTTGTTTCTAGCTCATATAAATGCATATATTCTGTAAAGATCGAAGGTGACCTGAAAAGAGGGTTTGTAAGAGATTTTTTCATCCAAATGACATTTTTTTTCAGGGAAAAAATAAGAGAAATTTTAAGTTTGTTCTTGCCAACTTTTTTTGCTCAAAGACCTTACTTTAACAAGGGATCTTACTTTTACCAGAATTGGTAATGAGCCAGGGAAGTATGTGCTAGCAAAAGTAATGTTAAGTATTCTAACAAAAATTTCTCCTCCTAGTTGATCTCACACACACACTGGTTATTTCATTAATGCTCCTGAGAGATTCCAGGACACTTCACAAGAGCAGATGTACTTTTTTTATACCATTATCTGAAATTACATATGGATTTTCTTTTAATGTATCTCTTTTCTGGTCTGCTTGATTTTAAAATTTTTATTTGCATATAACATTTATAAAGTTCGATTATGACAGTAGTGTTTCTAGCGCTTCTGAAACCACTTCTAAAGTCTGCCGTGCATGATCTGTCAACTCAAATGATTACATTTGCATCTTTTTTTTACAGCCTGTGCAAGTCAAATATCTTTAATTTGTCTACTGTTTTATGAATGTTCAAGAGAGAAGATAAGCCAATTTGTTCATGACAATTTTGAAATACTGCTTGATACATTTATTTAAAATGAAAAACGTTCTATTATGATTGAAAGGAAAGGGTGGGGAAAAAAATGGCAAATCCCAGTGTATGAAGCTGTAGAAGTCTCCTCAAAGTCTGAGTACTTGAGAAACTTCAAATGATCTTGTTTATTAAACAAGGAATTAAGAATTAGGTCAGGGAAAACATGGGCTTTCAGTTGTATAAAACAGAATCAGGAAGGTCATGAGAGATGACGACAAGGCGCATGTCTCAGATGTGATTTATAGAGTTAAATGCAATTCTGTTTTTGTTGCATATGTAGAGAAAGTGTTGAGGGTAACTCTGGGGAAAATTTTGAAAGTCTAGCTATTTTCTCAGATTCTTCAAATTTACATACATAAAACCAATATTTGGCAGCACTTGAATGTTGCCTGTATTTGTTACCTTTTAAATATCAAGAACATGGGAAGAGCAAAGTATTTATTTGCAGAGGGAAAAGAAGTACAATGCTCATAATGTCACAAATCAAAAAGTAGAAATGGTGTTCCTCAAATACTAAAAACTTGAGTCTTTTGTGTTCATACTTGATGTGCATTTTCTTTAATGAAAAAATGTTTTATGAGATGATTTGGAGAAACCTGGAAGAAAAGGCTTTCTTTGTTAATCCCTCCAAAATTAAGGTTGCACCATTCTTGTGCAAGTAGGGAAATGCTTCTGCAGGAACACTTTGGAGGAGAAAAATATGAGAACAAATGAAAGCCCTGAGGATTTTTGCTATTTTTCATCAGTGATGATGTGCCCTGCCATATGCTACAGGCAGAAGTTATCCCACTGTGATGGATTGCATGGTGGTAATAGGTATATCTGTACGTATAAGTGAACAAATATGTTTTGGGAGGGTTATAGAGAGAGATTTAAGCTTAAGCAGCAGCAGCACACACAGGCTAATAAAGCGTAAGGAGAGGATTGCAAGGCATGCTGTACCTTTTTTATGTTTTTTTTCCCCTTACTGATGACTGGATCTTGCTGGGGATGACTGGTTTGTGTGCAGACAATACTTTTAATGAAAAGAAAGTCTAAAGTCTATGACTCTTGTATTCAAAAACTTGTAATAATTGTATCCACGTATAAAGAAAATCACCCAAGCTCTGCGACTATACTTCATCAACATTCTTCCTCCTCTTCGCACTCCCTTTGCTTATCTTTTGCCAGTGCGATGCTGTAAGGGAATGCTTCTCTGCCTTTCCTTCGCTTCCGTCAATCTGTGATAATGATGATCTGGAAACTATCCTGTACTTGCTGTACTTTGGTAGATTGGGACTTTTGTCAGATAAATTGCATTGGTAAAAATTTTCTTGATACCTAAAACCTTCATTTATTTTCCCATTAAATATATACCCCAACTTCCATTCTTCCCCTTTAATCTGCAAAGCACAGCATATGATGTGGTTTCTTTGTTGATTTTAAGAGATAATTCTTAGCCTGTCAAAGACCTTCTGTCTCAACAATCTTTGAAACAAAGATTTTTTTTTAAATAGATGATAAAGTGCAGCTGCCAGCTTAACAGACATAAGAAACTGGAAGAGGAGGATCTCACAGATGGTTCTAATAAAACTCGGCAAACAGCAAAGGAGTGTGGTGGTGGGTGGGGGAGTGGACTGAAACTCAATTCATAATCCCAGTGCAAGTTTGGGGTTTCATTTGTGAAAGAAAGTTGCATAAACAACTATTTGAGGGTTTGGGGGTGGGTGGGGTTTTTATTGTTGCTTTCAGTTTTTCCTGTTGATGATTTTTCCTTCTTCCTCTATCCCTATGTCCATGTCACCACCTGAGGCTTGTATTGCTGTTCTAGAGGAGGACTCCTGGCACATTCACATATTCATGAGATTTTTGTGAAAGTGAAATACCAGTAAAAGCCCAGATTTGTCACTAGCTGTTGAGATAGGAAATTTAGCTTGTTGTTACAGCAAAGAACAGTAAAAACGATGCCGTAGACTTGTGTTGCTTTACTGGCAGGTGCTGCTGCTGTTGCTGTCCTCTGTCCCAGAGCCTCCCTCACAGGACTGTACAGCTCTTTGGGAATTTAATAAATTCCTTTTGGCTGAACTTGAAACTCTCTTCCAAGCTTTAATAAACCATGTGTTTCTTCAATCGCTAAGAAGTTTCTACATGATTGATTCATAAGGAAGGATGGCTAGCAGTACCTTCTGTCTTCTTTCTGCAGACATTCTCCTCTTATTTAATAATAGCAGGTCTGTAATATTAGGTCAAAAATTAGTGAATAAAGATTGCCCTACGGAAGATGCAGCTGACGGGCTGGACAGTCCCTGGTGGTCTCAGAATTCAATCACTTATTCTTCTTGACATGACGGGTTTTTTTTGGTGGGAGGATGAGGGTAGAAGGTTTTTGATTTTAACCATTTCAATTCAGATATGAGGGGTTTAATATCTTCAGCTTGTTTTTTCATCTTGGTAGCTCACGGCAAGGTATTTAATTTCATGAAAGAAAATATATTCCCAATGCATATACCAAGATGATGTCACTCCCAGGTACAGTTGGCAGGTTTGTGTTCTAGAAAGTCAGTTTGATTATAATGAATTGTTTCCAACTTTTTAGGATGGCTGCTACAGCTATAAGGCATAGTATTTTCTGTTCCGTTTAGGGTCAGCTGGATGTGGTCACAGAATGATGGGTAGATGTATATTCAGAGCTTGGTTTTAACCTGTGCCTGGATGATCAGCTACGGGAAGGTTAGTCGGTGGTTCTTCTGGGCGGAGAACCTTATTGTCATCTCGTTTCCAGAACCAAAGCAATTAATGCCTGGTTTTTTTTTTCCTCCTCTTGCTCATCTTTCCTTTCTTCAATGAAAGGAATAGCATTCAGAGGGCGCACAGACTTTCAACCTATGCTGTAGCCCTTTGGGATGTGTCGTCATCTTGCGGTGTCAAAAGCTTTTTCAAATCAGTAGTTCAGGAGCAGCAAATCCTTCAAATGCATGAGTAACAGATACTTGTTTTTAAGAGCCCTTAAGCGTGATCAAGTCATTAAGTACTTCCTTTCTCTCCATGAATCAGTTCTATTTTAAACAGTATGTTCATACTACATTTAATATTTTAAAAAGTAAAAAAAGTTTTGATTTTTAAACTCCCTTTTTCTGAGTCTTTTCTCCTGTACATCTATGAATTTATCTTAAAAACGTTAGTATATCTGGACAAGAAGGCACATTCCCTGTACTGATTCATTCCCTTTATCTCCTTTGAGTGGATGTGGTCTGTCTCCGGCATTTCTTCACTCGAGGAGACAATTTTGAAGTGAAGAAGTTATTACTTCCCAAAAACAGAACACATCCCTCTTTATTAACCTCACCAAGGGTTAGGTGATGCCACTTTAAAGAGCCATCACCCCAGCAGCCTCCCTACGTGCACAGTAATAACTAACAGCAATATCCCCTCGCGCTTCAGAGGCAGCTCTGGAAACTCTTGTCTTCAGATCAGTGTTTTCTGTGCCCGGGGATTCTCGCAGCCTCTTTGGCAAAGCTGTCGCTTATCCATTGTGTGTGGGAGGCCTGTGAAATTTCATGGAAGGAAATCCCAGGATTTAATGAAATTCTGTGGTTGTTGGTATTGACCCCGTGATATTGTGTTACGCTTCGCTGATGCAGTCGATTTGGAAATAACCTGTTTCCCCTCTCTCTACTGTATCATGCTAAAAGGACAACCTAACATGCATACTGACAATTATGTATTTTTACTGGGGTTTGTGTCCAAGATATCAACATGCTGATTCATTAGTATCCAACAGTCTAAGTCTTGCCAGAGTCCTCCTAGCTTGGCAAATCTGATAGCCATCTGAAAGCAAAAAGTAATTCTTATGATAAAAATCAGGCAACGTACAGAATGCTAAAGTACCACCAGGCATTCACAGCCCTCGAAGAGTTCGCTTGCAGTCAACATTAATTGGAAAAATATTTCCCAAATCATGGCTTTGTTTCCTTGTGGGTTTGCTTTAGTTTTTGCCTCCTCCCACAGTCAGCAATCATAACTTGTATGGTGGTTTTTGAAATGCAGACTTCCTGGTACTAATCTTGTAATTAGGTGCCCTTTTATTCATGGGCTGTCACTCAGATTGACAGGACAGATAGCTCCCAGCGCTGGCTGTTGCTAGAAAGTAGGGGATGTTTTGCAGCAATGGCTTGTGATTCATTTGTTTAGCATTCCTCCCTCTTTGTTTGGTGGGGACAGCTTGGATGGGGCTGAGTCACATGGCAGCTCTTTTCATACTGAGTTTCTACTGCCTGCAGCCTCTGCGCAAAGCCGAGGAGAAAAATGGAGAGGGATTTATCTCCATCTTCATTTACTCCATCCGTGGTAATTGCCTGATAAATATAGAGCGACAGCTGAAAGGAAGGATTTCATGTCATCTTTATCGATTAACTTAAAATGTTGTAAATTAATCTATAGTACTGAGCACTGAAACGTAAGTAAATATAGAGCGGTCAGGGTTTGTGCCGGGGTTTAATCCTTTTCTTTTGGAGTAATAAAATGCATTTTTTAAGTCAGTGTGCTTTGTATATGATCTCCATACCACTTGTTGACTTAGTTACCTTTTAATATGCAATGTGCTTATGTTGGAGACACAATGTTTTCTGTGGCACCTATAAAATACAATGTAATGGCAGCTCTAAAAGGCACCTAAATGTTCCTCAGGAGCCCCAGGAACACCTGATGTGTATAAAGCTGCGGTGGTGAATCTGGGCCAGAGTGGAGGGACTGCAATTCTGCAAGGGGAGGCAAAAGGGCAAGCAAACCCCTTCACTGCTGCTCTGCAAAGGCTGCAGAATTTTAGGACAGAAGCAAAAATTCCAAATGCAACCAAAACTAGCAAATGGATCTAAATATTGGTATTTTGTTATAGTATTCCAGCTTATCTACGTTTAAAGAAGTAGCACGGTTAGAAACATAACCGCATTTGGTTTTGTTAGTTTTGTTTTAATTTAGATGGGTTCCTGGGATAACAGTCCTGGGAACAGTGAGGATGTTATGTATGTTATTTGCTAGCCCTCAGTGAATTTTAATATTGCCATCCATTAACTACTATTTCTACTGTTATTCTGTCTATTTTAACTTGGATGGAGATGTGGCTATGGCAACGTTTACCCATCTTGGTGCTTCCTATTGAGCTATGCCCAGAGGTGCCCACAATTTGGGAACAGGTACTGCAGGCTAATGGAGCCGTGGCCACCTGAAGGGACCAGAGGAGGAGAAATCTGGCTCCCTCGGCTACCCTGCTTCTTTAAATTGAGCGTGCTGCCTAAATCCACAAAGTTCCCAGTCCTTTGCTCCTCTAGCCAGAAAGAAAATATTCTGGAAGGGGTTAAAACTTTACACAAACACATCACCTTGCTGAGAGACTTTAGATGTTCAATGCAGCTGTTCCACACCATGAAGCTTTTGCTGATTTCTCTGTTCTTCAGGGCTGTTTTTTCTTAATTCAAAGAACTCTATAATATGCAAAATTTTTTGCTGCTGAGTGAGGTTCTCAAACAACTAAGGACTGTGGTATTCTCTCACCACCCTTTCTGGAGGCTTTGCAGGGCTCTGTTCTTCCCCTAGGCCGTATTTCTGGCTAATCCCATCTGCAAAAGCAAATTGGTTGGTAACTGTCAGACAGGTTGGGAGGAGAGCATTAAATCTTCTCTATTCAGAGTAAGGTCTTGACTTAATCTCTAGTATCTCCATTTAGACGACTAGCCACAAGTTGAAGTTTCAGACTAAATTAGTGGCTATTCCTTTATCTGTCTTCATTAGGAGGGTATTCACCTGTCTCAATAATTACATTTTTAAGTGCATAATGCATGTTTCCTGCTACGATGGCTCTTACTCAGCTCACCTGTTGCTGCTCATCTGCAAAGCTATTTCAGTTCCTTTCAAAATGTCCTGAAAACAATGTTTTTGTTGTGATAACTGTTAAGGCGTTTTTCTTATGTCGCTCAGCAGTGGATGGTTTTCCTTGTTCGCTCATCAGCGCTGTCTTGCCATCGTGCGGTCTGTGTCCGCTCACCAGGCTGTCATTTCTCTCCACAGAAGTTACAAAGCGCTTTGCTCCCTCTTATCTGTGGCTTTCATAATACAAATAATTTCTTTGGGCACTTGTGTTTATTTTCTTTCCACCAACTTGCATTCACGCTTGAAGTCACAGAAGCAGAATAGGGGGAGGGTGGGCGGGGGACAGAGACAAAACCCCAACCCACAAACAAAACCCCAAAAGAACTATACAGCGCTGTCTCCTTGAGTAACTTAAAGGCCCCCTGGGAACGTTAGAGGCACAAGACTGGACAGTGTCAGAACAACAAATACCTCTCCGCTGCTCTGTGAGGAGAGGAGCGTGCCTATTAAGTGTCTCTGACTTCCGTTATGCTGGATTAAGGTGAAGGTTATTTATTGGAGTAACTTGCTGGGATGAAGGTCTAACCACCGTGAACTGCTTACATGCAAACATGAGTAACGTAAACCTCTGTGCTTTTGTTCTCTTAAAAGATGTAGTATATGCTGCTGGTTTTCTTTTTTTTTTTTCTTTTTTTTTTTTTCCCTCTAGCTAATTCTTTATATTTTGTTTGGAAATTGTGATTAAAAATAGGAAAATTGCTAAGATTGCCTGTTCCTTTTACTAAGAAAAGTCATAAATTATAGCAGCTCGCTTCTACAGGCCGTTCATCAGTGCGTGTGCCCAACCCATGCTGTTACTGCTTGTTATTGGAGGGTGCTATAGAGCAGATAGAATTAAAAGGGGACTGCAGCAGAAACTGGGGGGTCAGAAAACAAATTTGAATGCTGAGGAGAAGGAAAAGAATGTGGTGTGCCAGCTGTGCAGCCACAACTCTGAAAAGAATTCAGGTGTCTTTTTATGTGGCTCTCGTAGCGTTTAAGAGATCAGGAGATCACTAAAGAAGGAAAATTAACAACAAATCACATTAGAAGTTTGTCTGAAATAACATCATTGTCTGTCTTTTACAGAAAATGCTGCTGTCCTGACCAGTAGCCATGAAGAGAAGGGAGTGAAGCAAATTTGTCTGGAGAAGTAGGAAGTTTTGAAATTTTCAGCGGGATTTATTGCCAGTAGCTGCAGAAGGTTTTGCGCAGCCAACCCTTGGTGTTAGAATGGATGAAACGGCTCAAACTTAAGCGGTAACTAATTTTTCTGACATCTTTATTTCCCTAATACAATATCATAAGACAATTTGTATGGATTATAGAGATATTGTCTTATTCCTACCAGAGTTTAACTAGAGTAACCTTACAAAAGCCAAACATCGGATAAATCTGTAATTTCGTGAGTTTCATTTATTAGCAAGAAGTTGGAATTTTATTATCTGATGGTGTTATCTGATTGGTAGTTGAAATTTCTTCCTGAGGGTTCATTCAGTCTCTTCAGCATTGAAGAACAAAATTACATTTTGTTATTACTCTGTTAGTAACTCTTCTGACCAAACGCCGAGCGAAACTGCAATTCAGAACAAGCTGTGGAAGCACCTCCGTGCCTGGTTTTAGTTACATGGTCAGTAACTTGTGTGACTTCTGAAACAGAGAAAAGACCAACTTGTGTAGTACACCGTGAAGTGAAGGTTGCTTGTTTCTGCTAACAACCATCCTTTCCTTGAAAATTTATTTTCTTTTTCCATTTTTTTTTTAATTTGCTGTTTTTACTTGTTTATTCTGTTCTCTGCCCTTTATCCATTCATGCTCAGGTATGAAATATCTAAAATACTTTTATCTTATACTTGAGACCTGTACTATGTCTTCACCAGGTCAATGTACTCGTCAAAAATACAAACCTGTGCTACTTTTTAAAGTTAGAGTAGAATCACAGAATAGTTTGGGTTAGAAGGGACCTTTACAGGTCATCTAGTCCAGCCCCCCTGCAAAGCCCCCAGCTTCTCCGAGCTCTACGATTGTAGGCTCTGTCTCCTTGTAAAAGGGGGTGCAGTGTCACAAATCACTAAAAACAGAAGTTTTAAGCCGGGGGGAAATTACCACACCTTTAGTAGTCCAAGATGGTGATTCGATATCTTTTGAGAGAAGAGAGTCAAAGGTCTTCATGCACTTCTCAAAGCCTCGATGAACCTGTGTACAATAGAATTCTCCTCAGTTTGGTTACACTGGTGGAAAACAGTAATGGAACCATGTATATCAAACGTGACATATCTCCACGTGTCTGCCATTTGGCATGAATAAAAATGTGGTGTGGTTTTGTTTGCTACAATTTCAAAAATGTTAAGAATTCAGATTTTCAGACATTTATAGTTGTTCCTTTTCATACTACGCTCTGTTCTTGAGAGGGAGAGGGAACAGATCTGATGGTATTTGTATGTAACTTTGGTAGAAAAATTAGTAGTGCATTTCTGAGCCTTGGAAGGATAGCTGTTCTCCCTTACCCAGTCCAAGTAAGGTATTTATTCCACCCATGTATCACAGGCTGTGTTAAAACTTTAATGGGAGAACTGTTAGCGCCCTAGGATAATTCTATCCTAATTTCTGTGAGGGTTACAGAGAGGAATTTAGAAAACGTTCAGCATTAACATGACTGTTTCTATCTGAAATTCACATTAAGGCTCCTTATGTCTCTTGAGAGAGCACAGTCAGGCCAGCAGTTAGAGCCTCCCAACCCAAACCTTTCAGCTTCAGCTGATGCGTCAGTTGGTCAACAGACTGGTGGAGACTTTTCCCCAACTGGTTTCCCATCTTTACCGGTTGTCTGGTTTGCTGCCAGAGTTGCTTGTATACTGTTTTTATTTCTCCTACTGTATTGGCAAGAAGGGAGGCCTTGCAGATTCAATTCATCCACAGTGGTGACAAAAGAAGCCCAAAAAGGAACTTGTAAGAAAAATGTTCTTCTTTAAAGTTTTCAAATTTACTGTGCTCTTTTTAATGTTTTTTCTCTGTTTTTCTCCTTACCTTTGTGGTCCTTTCTCTATGAACTTGTGCACATATACTTACTCTCATCGACACGCCTAATGAGAACAAGAGAAGACGGTTCCAGTTCTCATGTCTTTATTTTGCAAAAGCCATGAAGCTGGGGCACTTTAGTGTGCTTTCAGATTTGTACGAGACACTTAAGAGCCCAGAAATATTAGCAGCACAAGTTAAAAAGCAATGCTAATCACAGGCTCTTACTTGGTCTTACTAAGGAAAATCTACCACCTTGGCATGTCTTTATTCAGCAGGTTAGAATATACAAATAATTTACAACTGTCATGGTTTTAGAGGAAAAATCCTTAGAAAACTGAAAGGTGATGTTTTGTTTGTTACCTTGTACGCTGCTGCCTGGCAGAGCAACTTCTTTCTGCATCCAGCCTTTGTCAAAACAGTGCTAACTGTAAATCTACCTGGGATAATGGCTTCAGCTGAGGAAACAGGTTCCCATAATTGTGCTGCTGTATTCAAATTACTATTATTTAGCTGATAAAAGTGGCGATCAGATGCCCTGGAAGAGGAATAGCCGTGCTACATGATAGATGTCTCTGCTGGCAGAGGAAGATCTTAATGGGCTGAACACGGAGAGGTTTGTGTAGTGTGAGGAGGCCAGGGAAGAGCCAGGGGTTGCTGATTTGGGCAGATCTTCCTGCTGGAGGTGGTCCGGTGTGGCCTAGGTGGGAACTGGCTGAGGATGCCACGTGAACGGATTCTTTCTGTCTCTGAGAACAGCTGGAGGATGTTGCATGGGAGGTGCTCTTGGCTCAGGGATTGCAAATGGGAGGGTTTTCTCTCAGTTTGAGAACACATTTTTTCCGCTTGACTCACCGAGTAAAATCTAAATGAGTGATAAAATTTCTAAAAGTAACGTTGCATTGGTTAGAATAATAAAAAGTGCATTTATCATCAGGAAGGAAGAGCAAAATAAGGGGAAAGATTCAATGATGAGGAAGTCACCACCTTCTCAATAACAATGGGAGGCTGTAGGCAGCTGGACACACCTCTGCTCACCAGCGTGCCCGCTTCTCCAGCCACACAGTAATTTACCATCAGGAGCAATTTTTCTGAAACGATTCTTAGCCTCCTCTCCCGCATGCAGTACCCACGCACATTGCTGTAGGGACGCTTTCCATTGAAAAGAAATTATGCTACGAATGTGTTTGCATAGGTTAACTCATCGTATAGAATGCAGGCCTCTGTGCATGAAAGGAAACTGCCCACTAATTCCTGCAGAACCCCTTTTTTCCAGGAACAACACCAGCCTTTGTTCCTTCTCTTTGGCTTGGCACTTAGAGCGGGGAAGGAACATAAAACACTGGCGCTGAAGCGGAGCCTGCTGTGATTGATGTACACTGTAGATAAAGCCAGGTACCTGCAGGAGAGAGGGAGGGGCTACTGGCTTACATGTATTTTTAATAGAATAACCATAAAAATATTCCTGTAATGATTTTACATTTCTACAGTGGATTTCTTTTGTTCTTGAACAGCTTGCCAGACTCCCACTGCTGTATTGATTACTTTGTACTTACAGTTTGAAGAAGCGTTGGGAGCAGAGGGGCTGGGTTCTGTGTGCTTCTGGTCCGGAACAGGCCAGCTGCACGTCGCAGAACTACATCCCTAAACCAGGGAAGAGGGAAGGTAACATTTGAACTTCAATTGCATACGAACAAAAGAAAGATTCAAACCCCAACTTTTTAAGCTCTATTTCAAAAGTAGCTCAAGATACTAAATTTAGGATGCGTTTGGGTTGAGGGGGTTCAGAAGAGACTTTGTTCTTCCCCTGTGATCTGACTGGCTAGTTTTTCAGGTCCAACCAGGCTTTTTCAGTGGAGTTTTAAATGTCTGAAGGTGATGATTCAAAATGGAAACATTGACAGAGTAAGCAACAGTAACATAAAAATATTTAATAAAGGTCCCTATGTGCAATTCTTTCCAAAGGGCAATTCTGGTTTTTCACTAGCTTCCATCAGTCTCCATTTTCACTTCTCTCTGAAATCTGTCCCATCACAGGTATGTTAAAAATCTCGTCCTTGTCAGATCATCTGATAAAAGGAGACGGATGCTTGTGTTTTTAAATTCGTGCTGGTGTGACGGCTGTCCCTGGAAACTTCAAATAAGCAGGACAGGCAAAGTGGAAAAATCATCTCCTAAGTTTGTAAAGCTCCAAACCAGTACTGCTCTTCATTTAGAGCAGGCTCCTGTATTTTCCATCAAAACAACTCCGCTGCTGGGCATCGGGTCCTCTGGCCCTGTTTGTGCTGGGGGGGTGGATTGCTTACTGCGGGAGCTGGGAATTCTCAGTGACGGGGGATAAGAGACCTTGCTTACGGTGAGGTCTCCAATTTTCATTTGTTCAATATTCATAACAAATTCATCCTCCCTTAATTTCCATCATGTGAAACTAGTGTATTTTACTTTGTCATTTCATTTATCAGCTGTTCAGTTGGTGATAATTAGATTGCGTTTTTCATGCTGGGTCCTTTCATTCTCCTCTCGCCTGTTATTGTGCAATGTGGTCTTGGCAAGAAACACATTCCCATTCTTTACAGAAAAAAAAAAAAAACAACAAAAAAACCCCTGAACATCTCACATTCTGCTAATTAAGAAAGTGATCAACTTCTAGGGTTGAAAAAGATAATCAACACACTTGAACCTGCTGCAATTAAGAATCATTTGGTATGAATAAGAATAACTGTCGTATTGAGTTGGAAAGATTAGGTATGTAGTTGCCATAAAAAGATATTTGTTTTAAGGGCTGTCCAGATACTCAGGAGCTACAGCCTACAGTATCGCTGCTATTTTTTTGCTACAGCCTGTAAATCACAGTTGTTACATTAGCTCCATGCTCTCCCTATTAGGAAATGGCATATAGGCGGTGATGTAAATATCATACTTCTGGCCTGTCTGTTACTGTTAGGAGCAGAGGGAGGGAATGAGAGAACAGAAAGCAGCCACCTCTAAAAATATACCTGCGCAACAGGGGTAGGATGGCAGCGCTGCACACCGCGTTAGGAGAGAGGATGCCTTCGCTCCTGCCAGCGCAGCCCATTCCTCCGTGCTGTCACCTCCGACGGTGTCTGAGACTCTGGAAGCTCTGGTGTTTCACTGAGGGCAGGCAGTGCCACTGTCCCCAGCCTCTGGGCACTGTCACGTTCTTCCCCCCGTGTACCACAGCGTCTACTTCATGCACTGAGTTGCTTCAGCAACATCTCTTATCTCACCTTTTATCACCAAATAATAGGAACATTGGAGGTTTCTCAGATTTAAGGCGTTTCTTAGCAATTTAGCCAGAATGCAACTTTTCCTTTCAAACACCAGTCTCCTTAACTCCCTTCAGTGGAACTCTCTGAAAATGCTTTCAGGAACACTTGCGGATGATGCACAGTCTTTCTTCCTTTGTTCTTACGAAGCACGATTTTTTTCAGCCCAATCATCACTATCTTAAATATGAACATTAGCATACATATATTTTAAGCAAAAATGCCTCATAGATGAATAGGTAGGTGTTTTAATGGACTTCAAAATAATTCCAAAAATACCTGGCTTGCTTTCTTTTCAGCCGTGTCTTATATGTCATTCTTTATATGAGTTAACCTATTTTTTTTGCTAAGCGTTGATTTTTATTCCATTACTTCCCATTTCTGGTAATAAAATTCTGTGTATTCTCCAGAGAAAAGCTGCAGGTTATAGTTTAACTTACACTGTTGTGGTGACACCTTGTGATTTGCATTATGGTGGCATTCCACAGATAGTTAACAAAATTCAGACTTTTCCTACGGAAGGAGCATGTGAGGCAGTGTGCAAACAGAATTGGGATTGTTTATTTTCCAATGCTAGATAAGAGGTGTGAGGACAAATAAAACACCAAATGAAAAAGGATCCCTGCCCCAGATTCTTTAGATTCTTGCCTCCCCACCCAGATTTTTGAAGAACACTACAAGTATACTACTGCCTTGCGTGAAGTTTTTCTTCTTTATAGCCCTACCCAAGATCTAACAATTTTTGATTGGTAATGTTTCTCATTGCGTTTTGTCTTTACCAAGAACTTCTGGCGTATATTACTCTCTTTATGAACATCTTTACAAGGTTAAAATATTTCAAACTTTTCACAGTAGATTTCTTGACTTAATAACTAGAAATAAAAGTTGCAGTAGCTACCACAATGTTTTCCCCTGATCAGTGCAGCACTAATTACAGGACGAGGGGCAATGGTTTTAAGTTGGAGAAGGGGAAATTTAGATTGGATATTAGGAAAAAGTTCTTTACTCTGAGGGTGGTGGAACACTGGAACAGGTTGCCCAGGGAGGTGGTTGAGGCCCCTTCCCTTGAGATATTCAAGGTGAAGCTTGACGAGGCCCTGGGCAACCTGGTCTAGTTGGGGGTGTCCCTGCTGACTGCAGGGAGGTCGGACTAGATGACCTTTGGAGGTCCCTTCTGGCCTGGACCAGTCTATGAATCTATAACCACTCAGAGGGATTGAATCTGGCAAAAAATTCATATTTTCAGGGAAAGGACTGCTGAAAATAGAATTGGGGAAGACAACTTCCTCTTGTTTGTACTGACTTCCTCTGTCAGATTTGTGTTTTGCTGCAAATACAGCTGAGGTACCTAACAACTTTAAGATGTATTTCATTACAAGGAGGAGGAGGGATGCATTAGCAGCTTTGCCTTCCAAACATTTCAGATTTCTTGAGCGCTGTCTCTGCCATCCTCTTTTGTAATAGTTTCAGAGTATATGCATTGGCAGTCAAATCAGTGTATATGGCTGTTTGGTTTCAACATCCTTATGAAGCTTACTTAGGAAGAAACACAAACCCACAAATTTAAAGATGACATACTGTGAGAAATAAACATCTCTTACGAGAGTAATGCCTATCGGAACATTATGGGGTTTATTTTATTAATCATTGTTGTGGTTTCACTGTATTTAAGTTTAGGGCTTAAACTGAGTGAATATGCAAGTATTAAATTAATCAAAATTTATGAGCTTTTTAATGGAAAAGACATTTCTTCTGCAGCTGAAGAAAGGTAGCACCAAGCTCAGTGAAGGAAAAATAATCCTTGCCTAACTGTATGGCTGTGTGTCACTGATTTGCCAGACTTTAGCTGATAATATCCTTTGAGCTTCATTTCAGTGACGGATACAAAAATTAACCTTGAATAGCTGAGTGGCAGTGACATACTTGAATCTTGCATCAGTCAGTATTTGGTTAATTATCTAAGTATCACTGCGAAGAGAGCAGACTCCAGCTGGCTGTAATTAGGGCTGAATTGTTCCATGCCTTCAAGACAATTTTTACATTCATGGGATCCGCAGCTTTCTGTTGTCCTCATTTCCTGTAACATAAAAGTACTTGTATCTCAAAGAATTAAAGGGGGGACAAATAGTGAGAGAGACTGTGCGGATAAATCTCATTAACATCCTTAGAGGTCTGAGTGAGAAATATGTGTTGTAAGTCTAAAAAAAAAAAAAAAAAAACCCAAAACAAACCAAACCCACCAGGAGTCACAGCCAAAAAGTGTTATTTCAGTTGATTAGAAAAAAAGGTGGATTTTGAGTAAGCACAGTGGGTTCTATAAAATCTGAAATCTGTGCTCTGTAAATCTTGGTCGTAATGAGAGACCACCAGCCTGTGTAGGAAGAAACTTCGACAGCAAATCAGGAGGGCATGTGACATAAAACAGTCAATGAAGATTCAGTAATTCAGTAGCCATGGGATACAGCACTAAAAGTGCAATATATCACATCCAATTTGTTGAAGTAAGTCTCCCTTTTTTTGTCCTTATGCTGCTGAATTACTGCCACTGCAGCACTAGCAATGGCTTTTATGGATGTCCTAGCATCAGGAAGCTCCTCGTCTTGCTTTCTCTCTTCAGTACTCGGCCCATCATGACCTGTGCTCTGTGTGCGCTCTCTTGGTATCAGCCTTTATTTCAACTCACGATCAAGATTAAAATGTTTTCAAGTTATTCCTTTGTTTGGGGAAGAAACAGCCTTTTGTTTAGTTTGCATGTAAAATTACACATTGGTTTTTCCTTCCAACGTGGAAGGTATTGGCCAGGAACTGTGAAGGAAAAAAAAAAGGCAATTAACACAATTATTTTAAGAGCACCTGTAGATAGGTAACACCAGTCCATAGCCCCAGGTGAAGTACACTAGTCTGTATCCTGAGAACAGGTAAACCAAGGTTGTGTCTTTTGTGATTTCCCTGAGCCACTCACAGCTCCCAAGGAAAACAGTTGGCTGTAGGGAATCTGTTGGACCGAAGAATGGTGCTAACGTGGCCCTTGTGGCACAGGTTGTGGCAGACTGCTCCAGTAATTTTGAATGGCCAAAGTATTCTTTTAAAGAAAGATACTTGAGCAGAATGGGAGGTTTTTATGCAACGCAGTAAGTCAGTCAGTGTGAGCCCGGGAGCATCAGAACAGTATCTGTCTCTAGGTCATGATACTGATATAAAACTTGCTGCTCTTCATCTGTTGAAGTCTATACTGACCAGTACTTCTGCTGCTCCGAGCCGTGCAACGTTGTCCCTTCTGTGGCTGAATGTTTGCTGCCTATCGCTTTTCTTCACGAGCCCATTCGACATCCTGACCTGGCAGAAAACGACTCTTCCTCCCCATCCACAGGCTCATTTGTTGCATTTTGAAGGCTGAGTTGGTTCAGAGGCAGCAGAAGAGCAGAGCCAGTACAAGAGAAGTGGTGAGGGTACAGGAAGGTGAGCATCTTCAACCAATTTTAGTTTACAAAGTAAGTTAACAAAAACAATAGTTGATAAAGATGTACAACTTGCATTCCTCCTTCTTTATTAAATACTAATTAAATATTTTCATAGGTAGTAATATTTGCATGTGTCTTTTACTGATTACCTTAATACGTCTCCATTTTCTTTTCAGATTTAGATCTGTTCAGACAGGCATCTCCAGCAGTAGCTGTGCAGATACCTCTGAGCTGCATTTAGAAAATGTTTTTGCGATGTGGTCATATAAATGTTAGTACTCAGCTTGCTGCACATGAGCAGTCATTCTTCAGTGCTGTGCCGTTGTTCACGAGGCAAACAGGTGATTGGTGCATAAGAGCACTCTGAGTGATGCAAGCCTGAAGTGTAGAATATACACACAGGAAAATAAATTTTGTGTGCAGAAATAACCTTTTTCAATTTTCTTTTGCATACTTGATTACATTTCTAATAGAGAATTAATATACATCTTGCTATTTAGACAAGAATGCTTGACTTACTGAACTGCTGCTGTGAAAGTTTATATTCTCTAAGCATAGAATTTAGAATCACAGATGTTCTTTATTGACTGAAAGTAAGACTCTTAATCCTCAGTATCTAGATAGTTTCCTTGAAACTTTACTGTGACGACTATGGAAAAACAGCTGAACAGATAAGTAACTGATACCCAGATCTGTGTGTTCGTAACTGTTTCGGTTCTAGCCATACACTACTGGATCACTTACACACGGTTTGATGTTTATTGAGTCAGTTCAGTAACTAGCTGTGAGCAAAGGGAATTGATGAACTGTCCTCCCCCCGTTCCAACAGCCCTTCTCCTTCCCTTTGCCTGGGCTACCACTTAGCCAAAGGAAAGGGAGAGGGGGTGGGTAGTTCAATTCCTTCCCTCCCCACATAAGTTCCCTTTCTCCACTTTTGGTTTCCCACAGGGGAATTTGCTGCAGGGTCCCATAAGCACCAATTCTGGAAGCACGGCTGTGCGGTGGCTTATAGCATTAAACACACAAAAAGTGGGACTACGACAGGTCTCACTGGGTTTATAGCCCACATAGCCCTGGTCTCCATTTACCATGTTTGTATTTCAGCAGTTTTCAGCAATTGAAAGATGATAATTCAGTTATCATGACAAAATGTTAAAGGTACAACTTGCAACAGAATCCAGGAGCTTTTCAAAACTTCAGCTCTACATTAGGGTTCATGAGGTTTCCTAATCCTGTGGTGCCCTTGGGTTCCCAACTGCCTCATCTCATGCAGAAGTTCAAGCATGTAGCTTGCAGTTTGTGTCACAAAGATCTATGTTACCTTCTAGCATGAGGGATAATGCTTCCTAATTGTTCAGAGCTGAACCCTGCCTGCAATAACTGCTCACCCCTCTGCAGCCGTGTGCCACAGAAGGAATGGCGTTGGTGTTGAAATGCAATTGGAGAACAGTGTAACGTTTAATGCATCATCTTAACGGTACTCTCCAAAAGCCCAGTGTCTCGGTATGTTATTATCTCAGACTCTGTTTCTTATTTAAATGTCCTATCTCACTTGAGATTTAATGTAATTAGAACCAGCCTGTGGAAAAATCTTTTTCTATTATGTCTTAGCTATTGTTCCAGTCAAGATGGTAAAACAAATCAAACAGGATATAATGAAAATGATAAAACCATTTGCAAGAGGCAGTTCTCCTAAGGGAAGTAAAAGGCAGCATCACTTTTCATTTTGTTTTGTATTTCTAAACATGGTGTGTGCCTGGAATAACTCCGCTGAGGCTTGTCCTATACACCTGAGAGCAGAGTCAGGTACATCTGACAGCAATCTGACTTGACTGATGCGAGAGCGATCCAGAAGTACCATAGCAATAAGCCTCTGCCGCTGCTAATGGTGCTGCACCACCCTGTTCAGCCAACACCAGGCCTGCTTGCCAGCTCAGGTATGTGTGAAGGACTTGGGTCTACGTTAATAAGCATCTCCTTAGATTACTCTTTTTTTTTCCTCTAGCTGTAGCATCTGGAATGGGGAGGTATGTCCAGAGTGTAGCATCTGAACAGATACCGCAAAGATACAACCAAAGCAATAGTGCAACGTGTGTTTGTCAGAAGGAAGTGATGTTCCTGGTACAAAAGGGCAGGTAAAGGAACGGCAGAGGCAGAGAGTCCGTGCCCTTGGTCTGGCTTGGAGGCAGGATCACAGCAAGGCAGGTGGTCTCAGCTGGTCCCTCACTGCTGTCTCTGCTTCGGGGATTTCTGAGTTCAGATGTTATTACTCTACATCTTTTAGCTTTTATTTGAGGTTTATAATTTTATTTCAAAGCTGGTTTGCAATATCTGTTCTCTTTTGTGCACAAACCACTTGCGAAGAGGCTTTTGTATTGTCAGCATGTATTACAGGAATCTTTATTAATTCGCAGTGGTATTGATAAACTTTAAGTCAGAGAGGCTTAATCAAGAGGCTGCACGCTACAGGATAGAGTTAGAAATGCAGTGCTTTCAGGGGGCGATGGCAGGATTTTCAGTCTTGCTATTTTAGCTCAACAACAGCTGTGTCTGGAGGGATGGAGTTTCCGAGTCACACAACGCCTTGCCATTGCCAAGCAGCCATATTTATCTGTGCGGTGACGTTAGGCTCCGCTTTGACAGTGGGGTTCTCAAAAATGCAGAGAAGCACAAGCAACTAAATCTGTCTTTGTACAAATGTCAGAAGCAACAGATCAATCTTGTTTTTCGAAATCTAATTACATAGAAATTCAAATGATAAAAATTCAAATTCAAGTAATGCAAAGGATCAAAAAATCATTAGTTTGGTAACTGCAAACTATTTTAGAGCTTCAGATGTTGTTTATTAAAAAAAAAAAAATCTACCTGAAAAAATTCTCTTGTTTATAAGTTTCTGGTTTTGGTGCTAATTTATAGAGCACTTGTGCAAAAGTTTGTCTTTTCTGTTCCCTTGAACTCTTTAGAACTGTGGAAACAGTCATTTTTTCCTCTTCCCTTCCCCCCATTCCTTTTTTGTGAAGAAATGATTAAATGCTTAGAGTACAAATGCTGCACATGAATATTTATAAGAACTTTTATAACATTTAGCAAGGCACTGCTTCATGGCTGTCTCTTTCTGAATGCACATAATAAAGCACCCATAATTTCTTTGAAACTGCACTTACTCAGTTTGATGGCAGGTTGGGAGGAACTGTAGGCTCCTCGGGGCTGTAGGGCTCAGTTGTTGGTGATGACAAAACACAGAGATCATTGCTGTGTTCCCTACTTTTCTGTTAAAGCTCTTGTGTTTAACATTTAATAAGAATACGTTTTTCGTGCATCATTTAAGTTGCAGAAAATTGCTAGGTAGGAATCTGTTACCTGCATTGGATAAATACCTGATTCCCTGCAATTATACTTTGGTCCTGGAAGAAGCAGAGTTAAATGTCTTCTGCTTGAAATACTGGTGCTGTAGAACAATGGAAGGGCCCTGGAGCACACTGCAAACCACTTGGAGGATCCTCCTGCTAATGCAAAAAATGTTTTAGTCTCTTCTTCTTCCTCTGCATATTGTCTCTGGGTAATAGTGCATTCTGTGAATACCTAATAGTGAATATAACGCTTCAAAATGTAATGCACCCATTGCTAAAAAGCAAATGGAAACCAGTAGCTGTTAATAGCAGTATTTATGCCCTTGACATCCTTAAAGAATTTTGATCAGATTAAGCACATAAGCAGTCTAAGGAGAGGAGAAGGAAGAAAGACTTTAGAAATAGGCAAAAAGAGGGGGGGGGGGGGGTAGATAGAGTTTGTTTATTTAACAAAGCTGAAGATGATTTTAGAACTGGGTTTGGAAGTTCTTTGCTTCTAACATTATGTATTATAACTTTTCCCCTCCTCCTCTTTAAAATAAATAAATTGCTATAAATTGCACGTGCTCGTGTCCGTAAAGTTACTATATTAATTGAAGATTTGCAGTGCTTATTTAAAAGCTGGATTGTATTTTCTGTGTTGGAAGTTATTTGTTGGAACTTTGTAATTTATGGGTAGGTCTGCATGGCTGCATGTATTTCGGTAAACACTACACAAAAAAGAACCTCTTTCAGCCACCTGTGCCAGCCGAAGCGCTGCAGCAAGCGGCCATAGCCGCCCATGTCCACCACGGGCTTAAAATTTTGCTTTGCCCGTTCCCAGTGGTGAAATGTTCCCAGTGTCAGCACTGGTACAGCACACCCACTGCAAGGGCAACAGTGGGAACCGCTCCTGGAACCGTGGCTGGGGGCAAAGCCATGGAACCCCCCCATGGGCTCAGCAGCATCAGGTACCCAGAAGTGTCCAGCGGGTTTAGTACCTTGTTGCTGTCTATTCCCATAGACTGGTTCCTGTAGAGACATGTTTTACATATTCAGTAGGTTTAGATCTTTCACTGGGATATGCTGGCTGTCTAAATTATTTTTCCTGGGATTCATTACAAGTATAGCTTTTTTCTTTTTTTTTTTTAATCGTATCTTCTCCGTTTTAGTCGTCTTCTATCTAGTCACGTTTATTTTGCCTTTCTGCCTGTGACGTGTATGTCTTATGTAGAGCTCCATCTGAAGATCTCAGAAATATACCACCATATTTCATACTGGTGAATGTCTTCCTTTTTGTGTGTGTTTATAAATGTGTAACACACACTTCTCTGCTACTACAACATACAACCTATACAGGTGTGGGTTTAAAGAAGGTGCTACTTGTGTGACTTTAACGCCTAAAATACTACTATGCTTAACTTTCAGGTAGTGATTTCAATCTCTTTCGCAAATGTTTTGGGCACAGTAATTTTTAGGATCACTTTTGTGATTAGAAAAAGAGAACCGAAAGAGACAATGTCAACAAGCATGAAGCCATTTACTTGCAGTATTACATTTATCCCCATGCACTGCAATAATAATATAAAAGGAAAAGAATACTCTCAGTTGTGCTTTAGTTCCATTTGCAAAATTTTTCAGCCGGTCACCTGATGTATGACCCCTGAACGTGTGAGACTCACAACTTGGTTACCACTGTCAGGAAAGTCCGTACTCACCCGAGATGTGTTAGAGGCTGTTTAGCAGTACTGGTAATGCTGAAGCTGGGCACAACACTCCGATGTTTGCTTCTACAGGAAAACAAAGGTATTGTCCACACTGTTGTGGGATAACATCAAATCCATCCAAACAGCTTAAAAAAATTACAATCCTTGGACAATAGTAACTACAAGAGTTTTTGAATCACATTTTTGATAGGAAATTGGACTTGAAAAAAATTATCTGACAGATTTTCCTAATTTCTTTCTTTATGCTTTATTTTTAGAGTGTAAAAATAAATTGTGGCGCAGGAAATGAATCGGCATACCAAGCAGTGAGATTCTGGAGATCTTTTGAGACTTTCATTTGTCTACGGATCCTGAAATAGTAAAGGTTCACAGAAACTTGAGGCAGAATTTATTTTATTACTTTTCCATAGCCTCAAACTCATCCTTCCATCATACCCTATAAAACAAAAACCCTCACTCCAGTAGTGAACTTGCTGCTAGAGCTTCACATCTCCCTTAAAACTAGTTACCACCAAACGGCTCCGCTAAGAGGGAACGCACGGGCAGTAGGAGGAATTGGCTTTTTTCCTCCTTTAGCTCAGCACTGCAGACATTAAAGATGATGTTGCCTAATTTCAGTGAGCAGCCATCTCATTATCTCTGTGAAGTCTCTCTTCTGCTCTTTTCCTTCCCAGTTCTTATTTCTCCCAAGTTTTAGCATGTAATTAAAAGAGTACAGTGGCTGAAGAGTGAAAGCTGAATTTTTCCAAATGCTGTTACTTGTAAAATGTAATACATCGCCCACGCGTCCCAAAGCGGTGATTGAAGATCCCCTCTAATTTGTCTTACTTGAGATTTAAGCGAAATCATCTGCTGAGTGTTTCAGACTGTGTGCATTACGATTCATCCAGGCTTCTCTGAAAAGAAAAATGTGAAAATAAGACATGGTTAATGTACCAGTCTTTTATGTCTAGAGAACAAATTTAACATAGGACATTAGAGATACAGGCCTACAGTCTATCTTCTGACTACACAATGCTAATTAGCGTTACGAAACCATCCTTTTGTTCATCATGTTGAATTATATCAGAGTTGGAAGGATTCTCTGCTGGAACAGCAGTGCAGTGTGTTGGTACTGAAAGGCGTTTGGCAGAGCGCAGGGGGCTGGCAGCGGGACAGCAGCAAGGGGGGCGAAGCAGAAGCCCCACTGAACTGATGCCAGTGTCACTGGCTGCACCTGCTTCCCCACGCCAGCCGGTGTAAACGGGAGGGAGGGAGGTCAGACCAAGCTGCGTATTCTGAGAAACGCTGGTTTGTGTCTTTCCGCTCTTCTCTTTAGTCTTCTTGTCCCTGCAACACCGTATGAAAGTAAGGAAGTTATTTTATGTAGCAAAAATACTTGTATTAATATGTACCGAGAAACCCTGCCCGGTGCAGAGCAGAGCTGCTTCAGCTTCTCAGCGCGGGGACCAAGTCCTCCAACTGCGTACAGAGGCCATAAGCAGCTGATAAATATCCTATTATTGACATTTCGTAATTTAATAATTTTATTTTTACATACTGCATTCTGGCATCCAAACGTAGTTCTGCTGCCTTTATTGAGTTTGACATATTGCAGTTTCTATCAAAATTAAGGCTTTGAGATCAGTCTTAACACACTTGGTTTCAACAAAAGGCTTTTTAAAACAGCTGACTTAAAAAAAGCTGACACTTTTCTGAGCGGTTGTTATACGAGAAATTGAGCAGGGGGTACTTAAAACAGCCCCAGAAAGTGAAGTGAGCAGTGATTAATTTTCTAGCTACACCAAAAAATATTTCTACAAATCTCTGTGGAAATCCAAAAAATTAAACCTTGAATCTTTATGCAAATTGCTCAAACTGGTTTTTTCTGTTGAATGACTGCCTGATACTACTGCAAACCAAAAGGTTTGCTTTTTAAAATAGCTTTAAAATAAAACACTAATTCATTGTCCTCTCTTCCTCATGCCTTTATGTCTTTTTTTCCAGTCGCTGAAATTTAGTGAGCTATGAATAGGTAACTTCATTAACAAGTATAACATTAACAAGAAGCTAAATTAACTTATAAATATAGTATGCTTTAATTTAATTTTGTATGTTGCTGTACTGTTATTGAGAAACTAAAATGATAAAAATGCAGTATATATTATGTGGATTAGGCCTGGCGATAGGTCTGAAACTGATTTTAAGTAGGAAGGTGTTACTGAGTTGGCATGGGATGCTCTGCATTAATCTTTGTTGTAAAATTAGTCAAGGGTTTTTTTATAAGTAGTCTGAAAGAAAACGGAAATAGGGAAAGCGGGAAATCTGAGAGCAGAGATACTCGCCAATTACATCGAAAAAAGGCTTGAGCAAATAATTTGGATTTATTATGTGCAATTGTAAATGGGGAATGAAGAGTTTAGACCAGGTTTGCCTGACTCCACTGAGAGAAGCAAAGATCTTCAGCAGCTTGTGGAAGTCCTGACCACCCCATTCTGGATAACAGTCTGCACTTAAAAGGACAGTGCCTGGTCTGCACATTGTGGAGGAATCTGTTTCGAGGGTAGGAAGGGTTTGTTTCCACTGTGTTTGTCACTGGTATGAAGCTCCAGGAACACTGTGTTGTCTTTTGCAGAGCAACAGTCCAAGGGTGCTAATAACAATTCACAGAAGTCACTCGTGATTAAAGGTTTGAACAGCTTGCTTTACAGAGAAGACTTGAGAGGTCAATTTGCTCTTTTTTTTTTTATTAAAAAAAAGGCAAAGAAGAACCAATAGTATTGAAGGCAAAAGGAATGAGTAACACTGGTGGATAGCAGTTGCAATTACCATTGAAATTCACCATTTGACTAACAGTTGGGATCCCATATACTGTTTATAGAACGGTAACATATGCCACCATGTGTTATTAAGCCAAATTTAAGCCCATAACCTTGAAATCTGCCGTACAGATTTTTTTTGTCTGTATGAATTGCAAGATGAAGGACTGCAGAGAGCATGTACTCTCTGCTGTGGGCCGTACTTGGGAGACCTGGCGTACAACACATCACCTTCTCATGCACGCCACTGGGGAAGCAACATCGGAGGAGCAGGATTTAGATTCCCAAGCAGTTTTCTCATCAGATGGAGAGCTTCTTAGCATTGTTAACAAGTTTAGTTCAAAATGGCATAGTGAATACAACCTTCCTCCAAGGGGGCAGGCAGTACCAGCCTTTCGTATTTTCCTCGGGTTGGCAGTGACAGAATGTAATTGCCCTGGGTTCAGGGTGGTTTCTGTGAAATCCCTTCCTGCACGATGGTGGACTCGTAGCAGTCCTGTCTGCTAACAAAATACACTGTCAGAAAAACCTTGTTTGAAAGGCAAAGAATTCAGATGAGCGTGATTCTGCTTTTACCTTCAGCTCCCTGTAGATTAGTATTGAGTCATCTTAGCGGTACAAGACTAGAAAATTCACATTGTGTTTTTTTCTGGGTAGATAAAGCTTTGTATTTTTAGGATTCTGCCAAGCACAAGTAGCAAAATTTACGTTTGGCAATCAACTCCTCTAGGAAAACATTTATATCTGTAAAGAAGAACTAAAGAAAGAATTTAAGAGAACTATTTCTGAAAACAATCATTCGTGTTGATTTTCTTTCTCTTTCCTTTGCTAGAGCTTGTTTACAGTGCTCCAGTTCTGTTGTTTCATACTGTGTCCTGACCCAGGAATGAGCACTGGCTGGGTTTCAAGCTAGTTATTTTCAAGTATGATCAGCAGCCTCTTAATTAGTATCTGAGCACTCTGACAGCATGGCTCTTCGTAGGTGGAAGGAAGAGCTTCGTGGGGACCCTGGGCTGAGAGGAGGGGAGCGATGGCGGGGTGCCCCAGGCTGGACTCTGGGTGCTCTTGCTCTCTGTGAGGAGTCACCTCTGGTTTTTAAGTGGCCAGATGCAGCTGGATGCTCCCGCTGCCCACGGAGCAGCCTGGTTCTTAGGGGAGGGTTTGCCTGCCTGAAGTCAGCTTTCTCAGACACAGTAAGAGATTCCTTCTTTCCCTTTCATTGTCTTACAGCACTGGGGCAAAAATTACAGTGGTTTACATACCTGATGGGTTTAAACATCTATATTTGAAAATAAAGGCTATTTCCTCTCTTAATGAAGTAAACAGAGCAAATTTCCTAGCTGCAAAAAACAGACATTGGATGTAAAGATAAAAACTAATACAGTATTTACGTTACATTTCCTTTCTGATTCTGTCCTTGATTGATTATATTTAATGATGCCTTCACTGCATACCTCCTCCATGTATGGATTATTTTTAAGTACGGAATCAGATCTTGTGGGCTTAAATAAATTCCTAGTTTGTTTGTTTGTTCCCTGCCCTACATCATGGTTTTTTGGTAGCCTAAAAAGATGATACTGACTGTTAGATGCCCTGTGTTGCGCTGTTAGTCCTTTTCTGTCACCATGGAGGGATACAGCTGCATCACGGAGTCCCTCCCAAGGTGCCTGGAACACTGGTGTGTTGTGGACTGGGAAGATTTTGCAGGGGCTGTGATATTGCTAACTTGATAATCAGGCTAAAGAGCACAAAGACTTCGCCATCCCTGGAGGTATTCAAAAGACGGGGAGACGTGGTGTTTTAGCGACGTGGTTTAGTGATGGTTTTGTTAGTGTTAGGTTGATGGTTGGACTTGATCTGAATAAGTAAAAAAGTAAATTGTTGTTTCTTATGAATGCTAAAAGCGTGCAATTTCAGTATCTGCTAATTCCTCTCCTGAGTAAGACTTCACCTCTGATGGTGCTTTTTATCCCTAATAGCATTCTCATCAGTGGTGGCTTCCGGTTTTCTGGGGATGGATTGCAGGCAAAGCATAGGGCGTACCTAAGAATACCTCTTGTAAAGTGTCATTCTTGTTTTCGTTTTAACTTCAACACTAGTAAACAATAATATCTTTAACATTCTGCCTCAGAGCTCATCACTCATTTCATTGCTGTGGCTGATGACTGCAGATTAAAATTTCTTGCATTTATCATGCCTGGTAAAGTAGCATATTGGGATGAATAAATGACATACTAATTAGAAGAGTAGTTTGAGTGAGAACAAGCTGCTGGAAATAGTTTTGATGGCCAAAAAATTACCTGTAGCTAGTTTCTTAAGATTATCAAAGAGATCCTTAAATTAGAATGTCTGCCTTTGATCGTAGATGCAAGGAACAAGGCAAAATGATGGCACCAAGTGCGAGACGGTGGGAGGGGGTGGGTGCTGTGGAACGGGAAACTGAAGGAGTTTTTACAAAGATTCAAATCCTGGCTAGGCACTTGCTCCGCCAAGTAGCGAATGAGATAGCAGTATGTGACTTATTTTTATTTATATGAAAAGGAGGCTGGGGGGAGACCTTCTCGCTCTCTACAACTCCCTGAAAGGAGGGTGTAGCCAGGGGGGGGTCGGTCTCTTCTCCCAAGTCACAGGCGATGGGACAAGGGGAAATGGCCTCAAGTTGCACCAGGGGAGGTTCAGATTGGATATTAGGAAAAATTTTTATACTGAAAGGGTCATTAAGCTTTGGAATGGGCTGCCCAGGGAAGGGGTTGAGGCACCATCCCTGGAGGTATTTAAAAGATGGGTTGACATAGTGCTTAGAGACATGGTTTAGTGATGGTTTTTATCAGAGTTAGCTTGATGGTTGGACTCGATGATCTTAAAGGTCCCTTCCAACCTGGACAATTCTATGAATCTATATTTTCCACAATAAGCTAGTAACATATGTGACTTCCAAAGTTAAATTGTTTAGATTAGTTGTAGAGAAAAATACACACACACACACACACCCCGTTTTATATGATTTCTTTGTCATCTTATCCTGATTTTTCTGTCTTGTTGCATGACAACATTCAACCAGTACTGATCTTTTCTAAGACTTCCATCTGGCTTCCTTTCCTTTGTCATTACCACCATCTCATGCACTGCCATGGATTTGTGTGGATGGTTGCAAGATGTGCCAGTGTAACAGTCACTTGGCCCAAGCAGTTTATAGCCTGAGGTCCCAGTTGCCCAATATCAAACATGACTGTGTAGTCATAAAAATTAGAAATGAACACAACGAATGTTTTCAGGGCTGAGATATAAACCTGGCACACGAGTGACAAAACAGAGTGTGGGAGAAGAGAAGAGGAGATAATGGGATGTTGGTATTATTTCATCATCTAGTTATTTTGCTGTATTAAACTAAAACCACTGAAAGTAAAGAGTAGGATCTCATAAAAAGGAAAAAACTGAATCATGTTGTTATCAAAAAGATGAATTTTGACAAGAGCATTGCCAAAGGAAGGCTTATGTAGGTGAAATCCTAACCAAAAGGGATGTGCCATGGAGAGGTGGAAGGGATCCATAGTGCAGGTTGGATAGAAGAGTGTAGACCAGGAATCTTTAAGACAATGACTTGTATTCCGTGGTTCTTCGGTGCCTCAGATGTGGTGAAGCGGGTGAAGGGGATCTGTGAGGAGACTGACAAGAGGAGCAGGATGTCAGGAGGTAGGGACCTGGCACACCACGTGGTGCCAGGGAGCGTGTGGGGGTGAAACAGCGCTGACTGCCGTCCCACCCCGACCCCAGCAGCATCCCTGGCCTTCCCGCTGCCCAAACCCTCTACAGGGACAATGAAGGAATAATCTGGTAATGAGTGAACTTTCTTCTCAACTCAAATAGTTAATGCTCTGTTGAAGCACTGAAATGGGAAGGTTTGGATTTACCCCACCACCCCAGTGCCAGTGTCTCCTCCTATGTATAAATGTCTAATTGTCTTCTGAATCCAGCTGACCTCCTGGCCTCAGTCAGCTTGTTGCAGGAAGCATTTTATATGGACTCATTTTCTTTTTACTGATTTAAATAATGCTGCATTGGGTTTTTGCTCTTTTATTTATTTTTTTTTTTTGAGACAGACACTGAATGGGAACACCCAGTCTATCTTCTTTATGTGATGGATCACTTAATATCATATCATTTCATTTGTCTCAATTCTGAACTAAACTATCCTAATCTTTTTGTTTCACTTAATATGGAAAGCTTTTCATCCCTTAAAATATTTTTGTGGTTGTTTTATGCTGCGTTTCTTCCTGCGATGTCATAAATAGAACTGAACGGAATATTCAGTAAATCATGTCATTGATTTTGTTACACCGAAAGCGTGTAATCTGCTGGTTGCCTTGCGTATTCTGTTGCACTATTTGCATGTCCTGCAGTTAGTCATTTGTGACAACTTCTGAAAAACTTCAAATAAAATTGCGCCATTTCTCTTTTGTCCATTTTGATGATGACAAAAACACGTCCCATTCATGGTGTGCTTAGCTCCTCACTGTTCTGGCTCCCATGAGAAGGGGCCACATAATTTTATGTGTAGCTCGGCCACCTGGTTCTCAAGTTCTTGGCTTTACACCATCCATCCCTGCTGTGCTGTTGCTCTTAATTTATCAGTTATTTTTAATATCTCGTCTCTTACAATGGCTGACAGTGGTTTATTTTCTAACTTAACACTCTCAAGTCGTTAATAACTCATAAGGATCTTGGGGAGGGGGTCGAGACTGATGGAGAGTGATCATCTGGCTTCTCTGCAGTGTGTTATCTTCTGCATTAGAGCTGACTTCTCACACCGCCTGCAGTCCACTCTCTCAGAAGTTTTCTGCTCCTGATGCTACTGGGGTTTCTTTGGCTGCTTTTTACTAAGATCTTTCACATCCTTTCTAATGCTATTTTGTATTTTCTGTCCACAAGTTACTTTGCAAACCTGAAATTGATACAGTTTTGGCAACTGCGGGTTTTGCTGCATCAGGGGTTCAGGCTAAAGCTCTTTGGAGCCAGAGGTTGGAGTAGTCCAAGGGAGAGAGTTTTAAGTAAATTGAAGTTGCAGAATTGATGGATTCAATAATACAGTGATGATACACAGTGTTTTCACTCTTCAAGCTGTGCTCAGCAGAAGGATAACCACAGCCATTACCGGGTTTTGTAACTGTAGGAGCAGTGTAATGTTTTCCAGGTATTCCATTGTTGTTTATTGTGAATACATTCTGGAGAGGTTTAGTAAAGGTTATTCTTCTAGATGTTTTCATGTGCTTAAATAACAGGCAAAAAAGATCAAAGGGCAGGATTTCAAGGGAGCCCAGGAAAGGTAAGTTGAAGATAATTAGATTGGTCAAGGTATAGTCGTACTGGTGCACTTTTAATGTGCTGTGAAGGGCTTAATTTTCGTAATTTTGCTAAACAGAGTTGGGACAAATTTAAATGCACTGAAATTGAGGATATATTTTTTTTTAATTATCATTATCATGCTTGTTCCTGTCAGCTGATGCGCTTGCCCTTAATTTGCTGCTAGGTCTTGGAATGTTGTACACAGCCCTTTTTAGGAAGCAAGGTAAACAAGCTATTTATAAGTCTGACTTATCTTATGCGTTTTCCTTTTAAATAAGTAAAAAATGAAAAGTAATTTTCTGTGCAAGTAAAAAGTATCCCTAAAGAATATACTGTGCAGCATTGTCTGAATTATCATACAGTACCGTGTCCAGCTTTGGAGTCCTCAGCACAGGAAGGACAGGGACCTGTTGGAACGGGTCCAGCAAAGGGCCACAAAGGTGATCAGAGGGCTGGAGCACCTCTCCTGTGAGGACAGACTGAGAGAGCTGGGGTTGTTCAGCCTGGAGAAGAGAAGGCTCCGGGGAGACCTTATAACGGCCTTCCAATATCTGAAGGGGGCTACAGGAGAGATGGGGAGGGACTCTTGATCAGGGACTGTAGCGACAGGCTGAGGGGTAATGGTTTTAATTGAAAGAGGGGAGATTGAGATGAGATATTAGGATGAAATTCTTTGCTGTGAGGGTGGCGAGACCCTGGCCCAGGTTGCCCAGAGAAGCTGTGGATGCCCCATCCCTGGAGGTGTTCAAGGCCAGGTTGGGTGGGGCTTGGAGCAACCTGGTCTGGTGGGAGGTGTCCCTGCCCATGGCAGGGGGGTTGGAACTCGATGGTCTTTATGGTCCCTTCCAACTCTAATCATTCTATGATTCTATAATCATTATGATATCATATATATGTCTGAATGGTCATTATAAATTTAAGCTTTATTAATGTGACATGATGATTTTTTCCAAAAAGAAAATGTATATATTTTTTTAATAGTTTTCTGCAGTTAAGAATCTTTTCTTGTTATTGGAACTCAGAAGAGTTTGTATTTAAATACATGCCTTGGCTGATCTACTGGGCCTCAACACCAAATGTGAGATGAGAGCTTGTCCTTATTATTGTTTTTTGTGTTCTCAATGTGATGATGCAGAATCTAATCAGATTACCTGGGCAGATCCTGGGGATATTTCTTGCCTTTTCCCTGCTCTGTGGCATTATCTGCTTGGGTTAGGTAAATTGTAAAGAAATGCCTGTTTTCCTCTGAAGCATTACAGATTGTCTAGCCCTAGGCAGGTTTTTGCTCCTGTTCATTGGTTATTCTATCATGTTTTATTCTTACAGGGTTTAGGTAGAAAAAACATTCACTCACTTAGTTTTATGAAATATCTATATAATTTAAACTCTTTTTAAACGAGGGAAAATATAGCGTGGGAGGTGAAAACCGGAAATAGAAGTTGTTTTGCTGATTGTTTCACACTCTCTTGCAGCAAGTTTGCAACTAGGGGTTGTTTTTCTCCTTCGTTCTCCCTGTTCTACCTCAGGGAGATGTGATTCAGTCGTCCTCTCCATCCATCGTACCCCTTCTGTAGCGTAGTGCCACGGTGCTGAAGAGTGGTTCTAAAGTTGTCAACTTTTTAGTCTAGGTCATTGCCTCCCAGCTATCCACTGCAGATTCACTGCGTTCTCCGCAGAGCTGTCGTTTGATGGCCTTGGACAGTTACCAGGGCACCGAGTTCCGACTTCCAGTTCTGACTGGAAGGAAGAAAGAAAATCTATCTGTGAAAAGATAGAACTTCTCTTTTTTTAACAGAAAGGATAATGTCTGGCATTTATGGAAATTTCCATCTGTTCTATCTGCCACAGTCACAGTTCTGGCCTGTTACAACAATGATCCAATATTTGGTGAATATTAGTCCACTTTGGGAATAAAATTGTGGTAGTCCATAATGCCATTTGTCACTATTTAATTTCCCATTTTTTTCCCAGCATACCTCATGGGAAGTAAGTGCTGTGACTGAATAGGGCATCACACTTAAAAGTCACAGTCTGTTTCTTCATCTTTCACCAAATTGTGAGTCACTGTTCCTCTCCACAAAAATCTATATTATAAAACACTCATTTACCTTTGTGAAGTGCTGCGAGCTCTGTGAGCGAGCTACTCACATTTTTTAATATTGACACTTTAGCTTTTATTTCACAATTCTGCTGTGGTACGATACGGCATCTTTCCTTTTTTTTTTTTTTTTTCCTTTTTTGTTTGTTTTCTCTTGCTTGATTTACATGTCATTAATAACTGCAGCAAGATTATTCAAAGCGCAGTGCTTCCAGGTACTGAATGTTAACAAGTGTGTTTCTCAACATGCCTTCAAACTGGGACCGTGATTCCCTGCCTGTGAAGCTCTTCTCTCTGCGTTGTGTTTCGTGTATCCAACAGATGTTGCGGTTCACTTCACTTGGGGTTTTGCTTTCCTTTGAAGTTGGACAAATGATGTAAAATTTAAGAAGACCGTTTTTTTTTATGGTGTGAAGGATAAAAAAACCCTAATTAGAACATGTGACATTTGGTTTTGGTCCTAGTTATCTGTAGTCCTGAGACGGTAAGTCTCGACACTCTCTGGGAGATGGAGCCTTTCTACAGCCCATTGCCAGCCAAGCAGGACCGTACATGTGAGGCAACGTGGAGCATTTCAGTTCTTCCAAAAAGTCTCTTAAAAAATGTTTACAATTATATTAAAGTTTAAAAGAGGCAGAAATCAGATCCTGGCAAAGGATGATTACCACTTTACTCTTGCTCTGACGGACTCGCGCTGTTGTTTATGATGATGGGTGACTGTCCAGCTCCCCATAAGCGCTTCAGACCAAACCCCAAAGCCGTAGCGGTTTTGTGGTGCTTGGGCACTCCTGTATAGCACACCTAGGCTGGATTCCCACTGGGGAGTTTTGCAGTCTGAGGAGGTGCCTGTCAATGGCGAGAGGTTCGTGGGCTGTTCAGTAGCAATTAAGATAAGAAGGCTGATCAATGCAATTTGTGCTGCAGCATAAAAACTGCAGGCCCGTTTTCACGGATAGCAATGCTAAAGCTAAATGCCTGTTCCCTGGAGGGGGACACACAACAGGAAATCTGTACCAAGTATCTGGTGAGCTAAGAGGAGATCAAAGAGTGATAGTGTTACAGTTACAGATGAGGAAATGCACACTTGTGGGTATTGCTCAGTAATACAGCAGGCAGTCATTTAAGGGGAGTTTTTTTGCAGCATACAGCATTGAAAACACATGTCTAATAGGTGCATTCATTTTAATATGCTCATTCATTGAGCAGGCCTGATTAATTAGTGCGTGTCACCATCTGGTACTTACTGAGACTATTCATTTTTAAAATGTTGAAATTGTAGGGAATGTTGCACACCAATTAAGTTCCTTTTAATTGGATTATGTTAGTATAAAGTATTACTGGAGAAGGCCTTCATTGTGATTCAGCCAACATGCATCTAAGGGAGACCCGCCAGCCTGAAATTACTTAGAACAAAGGCAAAATGCCTGAAATGCATGTTTATTACTATCTTTGTGCTCAACAAAGATGATGTCCACAAATAAGAGCCATAAAAATACTTCTGCATTTCTATGCAAGGTTCAGTTTCCTGACATGAGGTTATCTCTGCTGATTATTCATCTCTGCACTGCAACTCTCAGTCTGTCATCTTCTCCCTCTGACCTGGAAAGTGAAATACACTTTCACCTTTCTGTTTGTTTGATATTAATTTAACAGAGCCAGACTGAGCCCTCCGGTGTGCAGTTGTGTATCTGCTGAAATGAGGAGCATTATTCTCATTTACACAAAGAGTGATTTGGCCTTTAAAGCTGATAAACTGTCTGTGCTGACTCAAGCATTTAGTGAATGGAGTATCACGATCTGCTGGCTGCAACACCACATTAGGAGCAGAACTTGTCTGTCTGTACTTGTTCCTGTCACTGACTCACTTGGTGAATTTTAGTTCCTTAGCGTCACCGCACTGCGGTGTTTCCGTGTATAAATCGTGAATAGTTCTGTTTATCAACTCACGTAAAAGGCTTTGAGATAGAGGGATGAAATGCACAATGTTGATATTACATATTTACTGTTAGTGCTTTCTTTAGAAGCCTAATGCTGGTTTGTATTTAATGTCTGAGGTTGTTCTTGCCTTGATTTTGTGGCAATTCAGTATCTTCAAGTAAGTTCTGTCATCGGCACTGCTCATTTCAGAAGACCAGGAGCTCTGCAGAGCACACATTCCCCTTCCTTAGCAGTTACATGGACCGTCATGGAAGCGGGGAAGTTACAGAAGGAGATACCCGATCATTAGAGCAGCTTAAGAGATCTGATGCGTGACTGCCTGGATCTCTTGTTGGCCTTCTTTGTTTCGGAGAGTAGGGTAAGAATCTAGAAATGAACGATATCAGGGTATTTTTTTCTTGTTGTATTTGTGTGCTTTTTCATTGGACCTTCAATGGACTCTGCTGCCCCCTGCCAAGATGTAGCTGCTGTTAACAGCATGGAAGCAATAGCCTGAACATGTGAAGAATATTTTACATTTTTTAACACTGAAAGAAGATAATTTCTCTTATCCCTCATAGTCACTCCCATATAATTATCACTCATAATAGGGAATCTGTAATTGAAACAGTAAATATATTTTCTTTAAAGGGAGAGAGACACATCAAAAAATTACTTTTAGTTGGATAGAAATTAAGAAACTGCCTGAATTTTTATTTTTTTTAGAATGTAAATACTTGTTTAGACATATTAAGGTCACTATGAATTTCGTCTGTAATAGCACAGAGGTGCTTCTAATTTAAAAGTATGAAAATAAGACAACATTGGGATTCTTTGGGTTGTTTTCTTAAGATACATTTCCTCTCATCTGAAGGTGCGTATTTCCTCTCTCTGCCCCTGCCTGCAGCTGTACCAGCACGGCACAGGAACCGCTCATCCTGCATGTGCCGAAGCCCATTGGAAACCCAGCTGTAGTTTACAAACCTGAGAAGTCAGTGGCTCATCCGCTTCAGAGACTGTGTGAAAAAATCATGTTAGAGAGCGTGGTCATGATTAAACCATTTCCACTAGGTGCTGAAGAGAAAAAAAATCTTTAGAATGTTTTTACGTGTTTTATGTATTTTTCTGTGTACAAGTTACGTGTCTGCATTTACACAGATATGTTAACATATATTTTCTTTTTAAGCTGAATTGCTGCAGGTGATACTCCTGGGAGGTGGGATGTATGTTTGCGCAGAGCTATGACCATGCCGTAGTTTTCACTCCGACTGGAGCGCGTTGCGTTGTGGTCCTGCTAAGTTTCCTGTAGTTCAAATTCATAGCGCTCATTTGGGTCAGAGGAAACCTGATCAGTATCAGTGTATCTGAGCAAATGGGAGTGAGTACAGCCAGTGGTAAAAAAACGGAGTCCTAGGAAGGTGTGCAATAGAGGGCTTTCTCATTTCTACCCCAGTGTTAAGAGCAGCAGATGCTTAGCCTGGAAGGCCATAAAGCTGTCTGCTTTGTGATAGGATTCTAGAGCAAGTGCAGTTTACACAATTTCAGAGAAATAATATCACCCAGTTAAATCTTAAAAACCACACACATATGCACTTATCTTTTGTTTAAATTGTTTGTTCAGAGGTTTTATGTAATGGAGAAATACATTTTCCAAGAAAACATTTAGTTTAGATTCCCATTAGTGTAACTTTACTCCTTTTATTTGTTAAATACATGAAAAGAAGTAGCTAACCAGAGTATAAAATTGTAGTATGTGTGCACACACACCTTCTCTCTCTCTCACTCTGATTTTAGTAGAATTACTTCTTAATTTAATTTTTCTGCGTATAATATATGAGCTTGCAAAGCGTTGAAGCAACAAATCTTGGCAAAGAACAAAAAAATACAAAGGCATTTTACTCTGTATATATGAAGCAAAGGCTGAAAGTTCGGGCAAATCTCTCTATCTGGCAGATTTTCTCTCTCTGACGTCATACAGAGAAAGCTTTTGGCACTGACTTTTTGGCAAAAGGCTTTGTCTGGAAACATATTTAGTCAGCATATGAAATATGATAGCCCTGGTACAGCACGGATGTGTCTGAAGATAGTCTAATAGAGTTAGACTTCAGCCCCATCTGGTGTTGGAACAGGACTGCTATAGTGGAGTTTTCCAGCGTAGGACAGCCCTGTGCCAAAACACCGAGCCGTACGTGAGGAGACTGACAAATTCAGACAAGTGTCAGTTTTACTAATGGTTTCTATTGTTTGCTACATTGATGAAAACCAGTTGTGCCCGTGGTGAATTCCAGCACAGCCATCCTGCTGCTGAGTTCCTAACCACGGGCTCAATAGGAGCTGCAGCTTTAACTGAGTGAGTTTATTAATACTCTTTCAGTGTACCTATGTGAACAGCAAGTATATTTTCACCCGAAGCCTGCAAGAATATAAAATTACTGATTTTCAATGCCTGTGTTTACAGAAGTAGCAGTGGACACACAGATTCTTTCACCCTCAGTAAAATGTCTCCAATAATTTGAGTTATGCAACAGTGACAAGGAGACCAGAGTTGTGGATTTGGCTTAGAAGGCTTAAAATCTTCAGGCATTAATTCATTAAACTCTCAAATCCTGGATACTCCAGTAACTATAAAGCACAGCAGATTCATGTTTGGTTTTGACTTAAGGCTGATCGTTTCAGGAAATAAAGAGATTCTCTTTGAAAGAGATTTTCAATTCTTTTTCAGTTGTTATTTCTGGGGGAGTTAGGTAGAGAAGCTACATGTGAAACAAATCAGGGACTAAAAATCCATAGTGTTGTTTGGAGGATATAGGAATGGTTTATTGCCGCTATTGTAAGCTAAAGGAGAAGGAACAGGGACTTTTCTAGAAAGGTTTCACCAGCATTTTTATCTGACTTTTCCAAGATTGCAGCCCAGCCTCTCCACTTAGAATTTGACTCTGATGAAAAAAGTGCTAGAAGGGCAGAGTTTGGAATTGCTTGAACAAATTTTGTCGCTTAAGCTTAGCTCGTTCACATTCGAAGCTAAAACAAATGATCTCAATTGCATTTAAGAGAGTTTAAGTAGTTATGTTGAAAGCAATGTGCGCTGGTCTTTGGTTTTATATCCTCTTCCTAGTGTTTGTTTTATTGGTCAAAATGAAAGGTCACTGGTCCTGAACTAGAGGAGAGAACTATTCTAAATTCTCAGTCACTGCCACTTCTCTCTTTCTCTGCTTTCAGCAGCGCAGGGCCTAGCTGCCAAAGTTTTAATTCTTTATGTATGAGAAGACCGATATTTGCAACTTTTTTTGCATTTCAGTTACATAGTTCTGTAAATTTATGTAAAAAGAGCTATGACATCAGCAAAAGGCTATTTGCTTATTCCGAGTTGTTCACAGTGGAGAAAACGTAAGCATAACGATCAACCTGATTTTTCCCCCGATTTTTCTTACTCTCATTCTCTTTTGTGTTTCAGAATGATCACTGCTCAGAACAGTAGCCATCCTAAGTGAACCAAGTGGAAACATATGGATGAAATTCTTACCATGCACTGAACAGCACAGCACAAAGCTCTGGGAAAATGTCTGCTTGCAACACTTTCACTGAACACGTCTGGAAACCTGGTGAATGTAAGAACTGCTTCAAGCCCAAAAGCTTGCATCAGTTACCCCCCGTATCTGAAAAAAAGCCCCTTTCGCATGGAAATCTGAAACCCAATGCAAACCAAAGTAACAGCCATCGCGGGAGAAACACAGGGAATTTCCGACCGCCTGTGGCAAAGAAACCCACGATAGCTGTGAAACCCACCATGATGGTAGTGGATGGGCAGGGTGTATGTGGCGAAATGAGCACACAGGATCATTGTGAGAATAAGTCAGTGCCTGCAGGTTGGAACCGAAACAAAGCTGTCCTGAACAAAAAACCACTGAACAACAATAATAACGAGGATGAAATTGAAGGTTATAGCCAAGTTCATAGGCCGTATGGCAACAATGAGGGTGTAGGTAAGATACCAAATAACAATAATAATGGACTGACAGAAGTTTTGAAGGAGATTGCGGGTTTGGATACCACACCTCAGCTAACTGGAAATGAAACGAACTCAAGAGAAACCTTCTTGGGAAGAATAAATACTTGTTACAAAAGATCGTTAGAAAGAAAGATCCCTCCAAGCTGCATGATGGGTGGAATGAAGGATTCACACAATAAGCACGTTATTCTGAGTGGAAGCACTGAAGTAATAAGTAACGAAGGTGGACGTTTCTGTTACCCAGAGTTCTCTAGCGGCGATGAGAGTGAGGATGACACGTTTTTTGGCAGCATGCAAGAAGAGCACGAGAGCTGGGATGAAAGTGATGAAGAGTTGCTAGCAATGGAAATTCGTATGAGGGGCCAACCTCGCTTTGCTAATTTTAGAGCTAACACCCTGTCTCCTGTTCAGTTCTGTGTTGACAAAAAATGGAACACTGTGCCCCTTAGAAACAAGTCTCTCCAGCGGATCTGTGCAGTAGATTATGATGACAGTTATGATGAAATTTTAAATGGTTACGGGGAAGAGACTGTGATTTTTTATGGGCAAGAGAGCATGCAGAGCATGGTATCTTCTGATTCTACGTCTCCTGATTCTTCTTTGACAGAAGAGTCTCGTTCTGGAACAACCAGCAGTTCTTCTCAGAAGCTCTGTAATGGAGCGTTATCTCCTGGTACTCCTCAGGACCTCAAATTGATTGAACCAGAATATGAAAGTCTTTGTGATAATCAACAAGTGAAGGATGTGTCAAAAGCTCCCAGAAACGTTTCGAAAAGTCTAGAAACTCACAAGGCAGTCCTTGCGCTTCGACTGGAAGAGAAGGATGGCAAAATTGCTGTGCAGACTGATAAGCAAGAGAATAAAAGTTCTTCAGATGCTGCTGGGCCATCTGTAACTATAAATTTGGTGCCTGTGGAAGAGCAAGCTAAGCCGTACAGGGTGGTGAATATGGAACAACCAGTTTGTAAGCCATATACCATAGTAGATGTATCAGCCGCCATGACCAATGAATGTAAGGAGAATCAGACTGAAACCTCAGAAACCAAAAATACATCATCTACCCCAAGCTCACCAGTAACTCCAGGCACACCTAGTACATCCTCTGCAGCATCACCTCTACGAGTCAATGCTAATCTGAAAAAATCCAGTGCAATCAGATATCAAGAAGTGTGGACTTCTAGTACTAGTCCAAGACAGAAGATACCTAAGGTGGAGTTAATTGCTAACAGCTCAGGACCTTCTGTTCCTCCCAGGAAGACAAGCCACAAGTCAGCTCCTACTTCACCTACAGCTACAAACATTTCTTCAAAAACTATCCCAGTTAAGTCTCCTAATTTATCAGAGATAAAATTCAACAGCTACAATAATGCTGGCATGCCGCCTTTTCCCATTATCATTCATGATGAGCCCACTTATGCTAAGAGTTCCAAAAATGCTATTAAAGTTCCTATCGTAATCAATCCAAATGCATATGATAACCTGGCTATCTATAAAAGTTTTCTCGGGACCAGTGGAGAGCTGTCCATCAAAGATAAAACTACTAGTGTCATAAGCCACACCTATGAAGAAATAGAAACAGAAAGCAAAATGACTGAAGCCATAGGAAGTAAACCCACTGAACTTCCCCAAGCGAAGGGGGTGACCAATAGCTCTGAATGCAGGCTGGGCTCCGTGGCTCAAAAGGTCCAAGAGTTTAATAGCTGTCTCAGTAAAAGTCAGATATCACCGCAGAGAAGTCATAGTTCTGACCACAGCTCCCCATCAAGAGTTCAAAAGACAACACAAGAGCCTGCAGCAAAAATAGACGTAACACCAGAGGCTTCTGTTGGCAGCAGCGGCGGCAGAGAGAATGCAAGCACGGTGCTTTCACAGATTGTGGCTTCCATCCAGCCTCCGCAGTCTCCTCCAGAAACGCCTCAGTCCGGACCCAAGTCTTGTAGTGTAGAAGAACTGTATTCCTTACCCCCAGATGCAGATGCTACTAAGAACACCCTGGTACGACCCAAATCTCTGTTTACGTCACAGTCTGAAATAGAGTCATCCAAGACAGTGGAAAACGCTGCCATTAAAATGCAAAAGGATTCACTTTCACAGCCAGTTGCCACTCACTCCCCAAAGCCAGTGAGAGCTATCCTAAATACCACAAGTCCCAAAACAGAGCAAGCACCGCCGTTTCCTCCTCCACGGTCCACTTCTTCACCCTATCATGCGAGTAACTTGTTGCAAAGACATTTCAGCAATTGGACCAAGCCAAACAGTCCTACCAGGTCGACGGAGGCCGAGTCCATCCTTCATTCGGAAGGTCGCCGAGCTGCTGATGCGAAACCCAAACGCTGGATATCGTTTAAGAGCTTCTTCCGCCGTAGAAAAACTGACGATGAGGAAGACAAAGAGAAAGAAAGAGAGAAAGGAAAATTGGTGGGTCTTGATGGAACTGTTATCCATATGCTCCCCCCTCCGCCAGTTCAACGTCACCACTGGTTCAGTGAGGCAAAGTCAGACTCCAGCGAGAAGCCATCGATTGTTTTCATGTATAGATGTGAACCGGCCCAACCCGAACTAAAGGCTGATCACAAGAGTGCAGCGGAGTCTGCTATTGCCGATGCGCTGGCCAAAGACAAAGAAGAAACGCAGGAAAAGTCTCTGGAGAGCTCTGAACAGAAAATAGCGAGCCATTCATCACCACCTCAGATTCCCAGGAAAATCCCCAGGTAATCTGCTCCTCTTTTTTAGTCACTTACGCAGTTGTGAACTGTCCTGTATAAACTGCTGAGAAAGGGAGAAATTAAGGAGTTTTATTGCATTAAGTGTAATTTTTTCAAGGTATATTTATTTTAGGGAACTTAAAGCATATTTTTAAAATATTTGCATTACACTGGATATCCTAAAAGATTTTAGAAATTACTAGAAACAGGACCTGAAATTTTGAGTTTGTATTGCAGGTTCACTAGTAGGTCACAATAGCCATGTTACATTCAATCAGATACATTTTCCTGAACTTCTAGCTTAAGGAAGTGTTCATGTGTTACAGAAAACTAAAGAATTTCTCTGCAGAAAGAGAAGGAAACTTTTGAAAAGTATAATAGAAATTAAAAGATCTGTGACTCACAAAAGGTGATGTGCTAACTTTGTCTCATATACCCAAGAATACAAGAGATGCTAATTAACTTGATGCTACTCTCCAACATCACTGCATCACTCCCAAAATAAACCATGTAAAAAAGTAATAACAGAGTTTGATTATCTATAAAATAATTTATCTCTGTTTCGCAAGGCCTGTAGCGATGAATATACTTTGTCCCCTAACGTTATTAGACTCAGCAGAGGCGGTTGCTCCATTTCTGCCTGACAATTTTGTTCAGTAATTTAATTTATTATTTTTTTTTTAATTTTTTTTATAATTTACTAAAACAATTCGTTATTTCAGTTTCTGTGAAAGTATTTGGCCAGCAGATATTTATTCTACTCCTGTAAGTTTCTGGTAGTTGAACATTTTAGGCCTGTCTGTTGGTTTAAAGGTCTGTTTGTTCCCTTATCGAGGGTACACGTGCTTTCTTGCTTGTCTCTGAACACAAAGAACCATGTTTATTTCCAGATATGCTTTGTTTTCAACATATCCCTGAGCTCCTACCGCTCGTGACACTGAATAACCAATGAGGGCTGGAGACGTTTGTTGCACTCAATCACGTGGGCATTTCACCGAGTACAGACTGCAGCTGTGGCTGTATTAAAATATGTCTTCCAATGATAATATACAAACCAATCCCGATGTTATTATACAAAGCAATTCCAAAATAGCTTCAAACTTGCATTGTTTAATTCATTATAACAATAAATTAGTGGTAGGAAATTAAAAATTCTGTAAAGTTTGAGCTATGTGTGAGCCTCAGAAAATGCATCGTGGCAGTGTCCTTTGGTTTTCTTTCTCCATTGTCTGTACAAGACAGTTGCAGTAATTTTTAGTTAAAATGGTTTTAAAGTTGACTTAATGAAATCAGTGCGAGCAGAGTTTTGAGTTTACCATAAACTGACTGCTGCTTGTCTTAAAGTAAAATAACTATGTCTTAAACTAACCAAGAGTGACCATTTGCACCAAGTGTAATTAAATCATTTTTAAATCACATCTTGGGAACACTGATACAGCATTCTCATGAAGATCAGGACAACTTTTCAGACTGTTTGCCTTTTGTCAGATGTGGACAGCTCTGGGTTTCGTCATGTAAGGTGGTGATGGGGTTTATCACAGTATGATGTAAAGCTGGTTTCCGTAGAGTTACTTTTTAAGTAATTGCTCCAAATACAAGATAGGATGGTCTCTGAAACCTTAGTGTTTCTGCAGACTTGGTGAATGGCAATCTCAGGGTCAAAAATTTTATTTCAAAAAAAAAAAAAAGAAAAAAGTACATGAAAATTTAAAAATAGGGTTTAAAAAAAAAATCCCAGTACAAATTGTGGGTGTGAGTTTCAGAAGCATTAAGCAGTTTCACAAACTATTACAGTCAGTAGGAGCTGTAAGCGTTCAGCATCTCCGCAAGATGTACAGTATTACAATAACACAGGGATGTGGGTGATGACAAAAGGGGGTGGCCCTGTATTTACAGTGCATGTTACGGCTGAAGACAGGGCTAGAATAACCCTTCACAGAGTCTAGGATCTCTACACTTACCCTAAATTAAATGGGGCGAAGTAGGCAGTTTTACAGAGCAAGTTAAAGACCTCAACTCCCCTTTAGAGGAACCCGTTTTTTTATTATCTCCAGGGGAACTTAGAGAAAAGGAGGTTTTACCAACATTGGTTTTAGCAGCGTTACCAAATACGTTGCCATAAGGAGATTCACTTGCTCGCACCTCCTCAGTGCCCTGCTCTTATGCTGGCAAGACAGTTGATGTGGTCACCTGTGGTGAACCAGCCTGGGGAAGGGATCCAAGCGAAAAATAACTTTGCAGTTACTTTTCAGCCAGCCGCTGGTGTGACGGGGACCAGTCAGGAAGGAGCAGCTGCTTGTTTCAGAGGTGAAAGGGCAATAACAGGCTAATGGTTGCGGTCATAGTCGGCACGTGTTCTTAGACTGCCCTAGAGATGGTGCTGTTACAGTGTTTTATATTTTTGCACTATTACTGGAATACCTTCTGCCCTTAGTGTTGAAGGCAGTTGGTCATCCTGTCCTGTCTCATTCACTTATTCCAAAAAGTATGTTTACTCTTGATTTTTCTGCAAGTGATGATGATATTGGCTAAAACCATATCACACAATTTTCCCTGGTGAAAATGGGAATCTTCCAAATGTTAGAAGTGGAATTTCTTTTAGAAGTGGAATTTCTTCTTTCTAACAATATTGTTTTATGGTTTCTACAAATTTCAAAGAAAATACACAGAGGTGCTAAGAAATAAGTTGTGGGAACACTAGATATCTTAATCCTTCAGTTATTCTATTCAGTAACCTTGATGCAATTTGATACCTTAAGTTATTTGGGTTTTTACTTAATTTTTAATATTGTTAAAGAGACGAAGTGAAACCAAAAAATGTGCCAAGTGCCAAAAAATGAAGGTGGGTTTTTACTTTTTGTTTAAGGGTTTTGCCTTTTGTTTTTAATATCCCAGTAGGTGAGAATCAGGATTGGCAACTTCCAGTTTTGCGCAAGCAGGAGACATAACAGACGGGATGCTATACTTGGTTTATGTTAACTCTTCAGGTATTAGGAAGAGGTTAGTGTTAATTCAGGCTAAAATGGGTGCGTGGAAAAGGTGTTTAAAATCTTCAGTTAAGCTTGCAGAGGCTTAGAGGAAAACAGAAGGCATGAAGATAGCAATCAATGAACATGACACTTTTTCTAACTCAGAATGCCAACAACAGTAAGGTCACCGATAAAACAAACTGATGACCTGGAAAATAAGATAAGCTTTAAAAATGTCAGATTACTGGGGGGTCCTGAAAGCAAATTAAATAAAGATACAATACCTCCTTACTTTGCAATGGATTACAGAGCTGCTAAAGATGGATAACATAACCACAAAACAGGGGCTGAAGGTATTTAAAGTTATCACTAGAAAGGTCAGTTTTTCCCTTTGAACAGCACTTGCAAAATACTCAGTTCTTTGGAAAGCTGAAAACTCTGTATCATACATAAGAACTTGGGTTTGTGTTATCCGTGTGATTGCTTCTTTCTATTTTATGCCAGGATGCACATATGGTGGTTCCAAAGGAGCTAGTAAATACTCATGTATTATATTTAGCGCAAATTTGTAGATAGATTAATTTTTGCTAAAAATCAGCAACTGCATCAGCTTTATCATTAATTGGAATGAAAATCAGGTGTTCTTGGAACACCTGTAGTTCATGATGCAGCAGTTGTTCTCGGGCAAAACCTAAAATTGACCTCTAAAAAGATATCATGGTATTTCTGGCCTAAGTCACTGTGATTGAGGAAGGTGGTCCAGCACAGTGTGGGATCCACCCAGAAGTTTAAAAAAAAGATTCTTCAAAGGCTTTGTTACCTAGTGGATCAGTCTGCTGCTGCTGGAATGTCACACCATAAAGGTTTCTCTTCTCCTTCATTGAGAGATCACTGCTTATACCCAGTGGCAGCGCTTTAGATTGAGACATTTCCTAAAAGAAAACTGCAGCCCGGCCTTCTGATTCTTCTTTCCTGTCTTCATAAAGCACATCAGAGCTGAACTAAATCCTCATTCAGCACTGTTTTAGATGGCAGTGCCTTTGTAAATCAAGGCACAACTGATTTGTGCACAGCCATTTCCATTTCAGTTATATATTAAACTGAAGAGTCTCCTTTCACGGCTACAAGTCAGCCATAACTTTTCCTTTATAGGGTCTTTGGGCCAGACTTGGATGAACTAAAGATAAAACCTTATGTTTACTAAAATACTTCCATCAAGCAGTGAGGTCTGTGTACTCATTCCGTTCCGGTTTAGATAAAAAAACATTTCTTCATAGCTAAAGTGGGGATTACCAATCTAATTCCTAAAATGATGGTAACTTTGTCGAAAGGATTTGAGCTCATAATCGATAGATAGGAGTTCTGTTGTTCCAGCGCCACAGAAGATCACTATCCTGTTGTTATATCTTGCTTCCAAAAGGAGTGAAATGCTTATGCATGTTTTAAAGACTTGTTTTGAACATTTTTTCTTAAAAAGCATGCTTCTCCATTGCAGTTACAGACTACATCAGCAATTTGCATTCTTTTAAGGCTATTTTTTGTTAAAATAGCCCCTAGACATTTCACTGGACCCTTTCATGGGCTCTACACTTATCAGAGGACATAGATATCAAAGCTTTTGGAAATGTCTTGTTATCCTTTTTGGGCCCCTTACCACAAAAAAGACACAAAAAAGAAGCTGGTGAGGGGTCTGGAGCACAAGTCTTAACAAGGAGAGGCTGAGGGAGCTGGGGTTGTTCAGCCTGGAGAAAAGGAGGCTGAGGGGAGACCTCGCTCTCTACAGCTGCCTGAAAGGAGCATGTAACTGGAAGGGTCGGTCTCTTCTTCCAAGTCACAGGCGACAGGACTAGAGGAAATGGCCTCAAGTTGCGCCAGGGTAGGTTCAGATTGGATATTAGGAAGAATTTTTACACGGAAAGGGTTATCAAGCCTTGGAATGGGCTGCCCAGGGAAGTGGCTGAGGCACCATCCCTGGAGGTGTTCAAAAGACGGGTTGACCTGGTGCTGGAGGACATGGTTTAGTGATGGGGTTTTTTGTCAGAGTTAGGTTGATGGTTGGACTAGATGATCTTGAAGGTCCCTTCCAACCTAGATGATTCTATGATTCTATCCTTCAAATCTTACCCCAGTGCCACACTCATAGTACAAACAGTTCACCTTGAGTGACTTCCAGCCAGATTGCTGCTCCGGAAATTAACGGAAATGTCAGTGACAGATGAGAATCTTTTAGAAAATTGGCCAAAACCTTGCACGGTTCCTGCCTGCCATGGAAGTATCTCAGTAGCGTAAGTGATCCTCAAATGCTTTTTGTTGTGCTGAATGCCTCCAGGTTGCTGATGACTGTTCACACTGTTTGCTTTAAATTACAGTAAAGCCAAATGGGATTCAAGAATCTGAGTTAGGCATCGAATTTTCACGTACAGGCAATGGAGAAAGACAATTCCAGTGAGGTGATTTAGAGCACCAAGACTTAAAAGGCCCCAAATGGGTTATCTCTTCAGTGGGTTTTTAAGTAATTATGTCACTAACTGTTATTTAAGGAAAAAAATGCATGTGACTGGGGCTAGGGGTGTGCCACAATGCACATCAGCTATGGCCTGGACCTTGAGCACCTGAACAGTGGAGGGAATGGAGCTTACATGTAGTAGCTTACATGTACTCTTGGTTCAGTGGGACAGGAGCCATGAAATTACTCCGAGTGCTTTGTATATCTAGGGGAATGCAAATGTTGTAACAGATGACTTGGTAAAAACAACTGCAATCATTGTTTTTCAAAAACGTAGTCATATATTAAGATCAGGATCATGTGCAGAGACAGGCAGGAATAACCACCACTGCCACATTCCACTTTCTTACTGTCATTGATCCAGTCCTGCGGATTCCACAGCTGCTTGAGAAACTACTTGAGAACAAAATCTTTTAAATCACAATAGGGCTCTGTTAAAAACAAAGTTCTTCCCAGTTTAGAGGACCTCTTGTGTAAGTCTTAAGGTAAGGTTCTCACCTGCATCCCAAATCTTTGAAGTGCAGCTTGCATAAATTGGTGAGGAGAACCCAAGGAGGTTATAAGTGAAAAGAAAATTCTTGCTTGAGCAAGTCTACTGAAATGGGAGATATTCTCACCTGAAAGTTCAGGTGGAACTATCAACTCCCCCTTCTTTTCAAATCTGTGTTGACTTGCTTTATTCTAGAGATCAGGAAGGCTTATTTACCTTACTCAACAGTACTTTTAAAAGCATTATCCATCTATCTTACCCTGTTTCCTCAATGAAAAACTTTTGTGAGATTTTAGAACATCTCTATGCTAACAGAATTGGAAATTTGTTAAGCAAGAAGTTTGGTAACGTTTATGGGAAAATTTGTAAACACTGAGGATTAAAGAACCAAGTAGAAGGGATTTTACCATTTATTATTTTATAAATTTATAGTAAGAAACGATAAATCATGTATTATTGTTCTTAACTCCTCTAATACAGTCTGTGAAATGGAAAGACTGAGAACTTAAAATGGATAAAGAAAAACGTCTTTTTTATAATGCACAGTTAATCTGTGGAACTCATTGCCATTAAGTTTCACTGACACTAAAGAGCTTAGCAGGATGTCTTTACTGGATTATCAAATATATTCCCTTTATCCATGCAAACATCGCATTAGACAAGATTTAAAAAAAAAAAAAGAATATAAATTCTCATGCTTCAGGACTAAGCCAACTTCTAAATAATAAGAATTAGGAATAAACTTTATGGTTTAGTTATTTCAGGTTGTCATTTGAGAAGTTTCTTTCACTTTCCTCTTAAGTGACTATTTCTGGGTAATGGTGGTGACGAGGAACTGAACTGCGTGAGTCACTGGAATGGGTGCTCTGTACCCATCATGTGCTATGATTGAAACCTGGGCACTCGTCATCTTTGCTCAGTGTCTTGCAGAAATAAAGTGGTCTGTGTTCTGAGAAGTTCCTGTGGAAGGTGGCCTTTGACCACCCTCAGGCCATTAGCCTCTCTGCATTTTTCCTCAAGCATTATTCAGTCAATGTAGGCTTTATGTTAGATTTATTAGCTTAAAAGTGTAGGGTCTGAGGAGTTCTCAAAGGGATCTCTTTGAAACTAAATATATCTACAAATTACTGAGATTTTTTTTGTGTAGAACCAAGTCATCTTCCTTGGCCGGCTCTCTCATCTCAGACTGTACGAGTGCCATTGATTACTGCTTTGCTGATGTCCACTCAGGGAGGAGATCAGTCTCGGCTGGGTCTAAGGCCACATCAGCTTTTCTCTGTGTTTCTGTCACTAATTTCTGCCACTTGGATTTATGTGCTGTCTCACACAGAACTGAACTCCCTCAGCTTGACCTCTAGATCTGACCCTAATTCAGAAATGCACTCTCAGAATCACTTCTTATAAGTATTCCACTTTATCTCCCTCCTATCAGTGCTGTATTAATCACTCTAATTGAGAAGGCATGCTCTGAATAGAGGAGAACACAGGTTGCACGATAGCTATGATTCCGCTGTCCTTAAACAAATTAACATACTACTGCTTTCTGGATTTTCACTATTCCCAAAAGCCCAAGACAAGTTAGACCACATCATCCTTTGGCTGTCTTCCAAAAACTGGGAAGGAGGAGAGCTCGAGGGGAAGAGTTAGGGGCACTTGTCCATGCAGGGAAAAAAAAAAAAAACACAAACCACTTTTAAAACAATTTTGAGCTTGTACACATGTGAATGACAAGTATGTGGATTCAGTGGGATGTTATCTGGAGGATAGTCATTTTTATGGCAAGTTTTGTTTTGCTGCACATAATCTCAGTTTCTTAGGAAAACAAATGTTTTCTTTGGGTGCAGAGGGCTGCTCCCTCCATTAAGTGAATAGTTGTTTAGTTTCAGCCTCGTGTGCCCGAGGAGCTGAGTCCTCGAAGGTAATTCATTTGCTGTGAAGTTTGTTTTTGAAATAAAAAAGGGAAAAGAAGAAGGGTTGGACAGAGGAGGCTGCGCCCACTATGGTAAAAGCTAAATATGTGCTCTTATGCAAGGCATCAAAGAATCCATCCTGGCAAAATGTCTATAAATATCCCAAATAAGGAGATACCTTTAAGTTTCACTTGCTATCAACAAGCAGATACAAAGTTCCACAAAATCAGGCTTTAATGGTTCTAATCTCAGGGAACTGCTTGCTTATCAGCTGCTCTGCTTTTCTTGAAAACAAGTAGTTTTAACTGTTTGGACTATTTCGTGAAGCAAAAGCAATGGGGAATGTGGTTCGTGTAGCTCAGAGAGCGAGGATGTTTTGCCCTTTTGTTCCTTCTGTGTTCTGTCGGGCTGATTACGGGCTGGCAATTTGCTGGTTGAGTCACCGCACTGCACTGCGTGTGTACTCCTCATCTCTCCCTCTTTACTGTTAAGATGCAGGGAAGCATTTCCCCACAGACTTCGTGGCCTGGCATCTAATTGCTGTGATTTCAGATGTATTAGATTCAGAGACTAAAACTGGTTGGAATAGGGATTTGAGATAGTCACTTACTTTTAACAGTAGATTAGTCCAAGTTCTTAAAGCTCCTCTTGAAATTTGAACCTGCTTTTCCTTAACTAATTAACATGACTAAGACCATAGTTGTCATACCAAAAGAGTGATGTAGTAGAGTGTGAACTATTTTTCCTGCGGGGAAGGCAGCGGAAGAGTTAAGAAGGCAGGGCTGTAACTAAACTGGGTTTCCTGGGGCGCTCTGGCAAGTGCCCGGGACCAGCCCCCAAGGTAAACATGAAGGTGCAGTAGGTGTATCGCTCTGTGCAGAGTTCAGCCCTCTTGCTCACAGCTTGCACAACTTGTAGCACATCCGAACACTGTGGAATCAATGGCTCGCCAGAGTTTCAAGACATGATTAAAAGACTCAAGAAGGCCCTGAAAGAATTTCCTTTAATGGGGAATTGTGTGAGTGAGTACAGTGGGTGAGTTGGTATTTTTTTCTCTCTTCCTTCCTAGTTGTTGGTTTACTTTGGCAAAATGCTTCTGAGCTTAGGTTTAGTGTATCTGCTTGCATGTGTCTGGTTTGGAGAATGAGTCTGTTCTCTACCTCACCAATCGATACTAAAAAATTACTTTGAGATCTGATAATCCCTGGTTTGTGGCAATGACGGAACTGTAAAGCTACTAGAAACTACTTAAAGAAAACATTCTTGTTGAGGAATGCAGGTATGTATATGATTTACAGCAACTACAAGTCTTTAATTTCTCATCGTCTTGAGAGCCTTGTTACTGCTTTAATTTTATGTATGCTTTACTCTGAAATTATATTAGTTAAACTCTTTAATGTGGATATATTTACGGCACATGGAATGTTCTTCACACCGTTCCTATGCATGGTACTAAAATTGAACAAAACGTTTTATGCTGATTAAAGATTACATCTTTTTGAACTTATGCCATTTTTTCTCTTTTACTAACAAGTTCTAATGAGTTTTGTTTGTATCAGCCTGCAGTTAAAATTCATGAGTGTGAGTAGAAACAGCATGTGCGCGCTGCACCATACATGGGGTCTCATCTTATGCAAAGTATTGGCATGTTTTAATCTCTGTAGTCTGAGATTGCTAGAAGATTGTGTATCGTGATTTTCAGTATTTTGGCTTTGTGAGAGCATAGAGAGACATATGCCTATAATTTATGTTAACTCTTTGAGGATAATCATCTCTCTTGCCACTCCAAGGATTTGTATTACAGAAACTCAGCTGCTTTGCCTATTTAAAAATGCATAATTTTTTATTTCTGTTCATCACAAGTTATATTAAGTTTTAAATCTTTACCACAAAAATTAAATAGCTGTACAGATACATGATGTGGTGATCATCTTTTGAAGAAAGTCTATTACTTCTATCCCTTATGGAAGTCATGAGTACTTAAAATTCTTGCTGTTCTGTTTGATAAGGCTGTAATGATGAGAAGCAGTGAACAGGCCATATGCTCTTGAGATCTGGCCTATAACGACTGTTTGTTTCTGTGAGAGAGTGAGCATTAAGGCCCAGAAATATTTTTGCTCTGACATGTTTTATATGGCATATTATTGATAATTGCTCTATGTTTTCAATAGGATTGGGTTTTTTGAATAAATCTGAACTTTTTTTTTTATATCTTGCATAATTTTTAATTCATACTGCAATAAATCTATCTGTGGAAACTGACTGAATCCATGATTTTCACACTTTTGTCCTATAAGTCATCACAGTTTGATTAAAACTTCATAGCTAAGAGCATCCACAGAGGAATGTCTTCATATCCTTTTGCAATTGGCCTAATGCGGATGGATTTTAATCCTGGATAATTTTATATGGGAAATAGATTACTGGTTTAGACAAGCTACTGCTCTGTTTCCCAAAGTGTCAGTTCCCAACATCCAACCCGTATGTTTGAAAATATATCATTAAAGTTTTATGCATCTATTAATACTTAACAGCCCCTTTGCTATACCTTGGTATCTCCGATTAAAGCAAAATTGTTCTGATTGGTAAAAAGCACCTTCAACTTTGCCGCTGTCCTGTGAGTCCTACACATTTTATGCAGAATCATGCCTGCATATCTATGTGTACGTACAGTGATTGTACTCAGCTGTAAAACATGTAAACATTTAAACATTTTATTATCCCATTTGTATGAAAGGCATGAACTACTACACGTAACTATTTCAGTCAAATGTTGTTTCTTCTTATTAAGGAAAATAAATATTGAAGGAAGTTGCTCTTAAAAAAAAAAGAGAGCAAAAGGAGCTTATTTCTTTACCAGTTCATCCCCTTTCCTGAAGATATTCAATGCCTAATCTGGTATTTTGCCAGTAGGATCTCATAGCTTTGGTCTCCAGGTGATTTTATTTTGTTTGTTTCAGTCAAGTGCCCGATGATACGACACTGGAGGATTTATCCCCTCGTGTTCCTAGAGCCGTGTTTGTGAAGCAGGACAATGGTGGCAGCGCCTCGGTCATACCAGTATCATCTGTTCGTGTCCCACAAGGGGAGGAAGAAAAAGAAGAAGCTTCAAATCTTCCTGACTTAAATCCTTGCAGTGCTACGTACAGCAATTTAGGTAAGTGTATTCTTGTAGAGGAAAATTTAAATCAGATTAAATTTTGGATGCCTTTCCAGGCTGCGAAGAACCTTGTCTTCTGCACAGCTCAATACACTTTCATAAGGTTAGATTTTAAAGGCGAACTTTTTAATATTAATTTATAGCAAATAAAAGTATGTTGTCTTATTCCGAGATACACAACCAAGAAAGTGAAGATTCAACAAACTCAAAGGTTTTCTTTCCCATGATTTTAAAACCATCTTTTAATTGCCCTTAAACATCTCAAATACTTTTAAAAGATACATTGTTTTATCTATTTGGAGGAATTTTTATCAAGGAGATTTAAAACACAGAGCAAATTACCTAATTTTTTTTAGAAATGCTAAGTAGATTTCAATATTTTTCCAAACTTCAACAAAAGATAGGACTTTTTATTTTAGAGCATCGATAACTGCTAAAATACTTGTAGTCATCTTTTGTTGACTAAAACCTTTCTTATCCTAGTCTGAGAGTTTAATTTGCTCCTTCAGAAAAGTTTAAGATATGAATGTCCTGGAGGTACTGCACAGTCTCTTCCACTGTCACTGAATTCCTGACTGGTATTAAAGAGATACACGGATGCATCTCTGCAAGATAAGCAAACAAGACAAATAAGTATCTTTGAGATATAGTATCAGTATTATCAGCCTAATTTTCCTAAAGCATTTTGAAGTACTGTGAATTTCGGAATACCTACAGCCAGATTTCCAAAAGAACAAAATCTGACTGCTTTGAGGTGGCTCCCAAGTCCGGGGGGTTTTGCATGTCCACACAGGTTTGAGGGATCAAGGACTAAATTTTAAACCCTCAGCTGCATACATTCCTTAGACATTTAGTGATGTCATTACATTTTTTTGCTTAAATGTGAATTAGTGGCAAACTTCTCAGTGTGCTCTGCTAGTAAAACATTAATTAGATATTGTTTATAAAGCACAAAGAGGAAAAATATCCTGCCCAAGAGTGATACTAATATCTACCAAGAAATTGTAACTTCAAAGCTGAAAATTAAAATTTATATTTTTATGGTGAGTTATTCAAAGATCTAATGAATTCTTTTCAATTCATTGAGATATACATATATGTCTCTATATATTTTCTGTATTTAGGGCATAGCTATGTTACAGATAGAATCAGGCAACAGATCTAGGTACATCGAAACTATTTATAGCATGGGTAGCCCATGTTCCTAACCAGGCTGACATATAAAAGGATCAAGCTAAGGTATCCTTTAATGTATGAAATATCACTTATTCCTCAGGGTGAGATTGCTATTTTTTGAGCACTCATACAGTCCAGGGATTACTTGCATTTCATAGCCAAAGTAATGATATTGTGAATCTTCTGTTTAAACCTTTACTCAATTTAGCTCAATTTTCTTATGCAAGATGTTACACGTGATGGCAACTGCTTCATTGTTCAGAGCTAGACGTGCTTCTGTCCATAGATTTCTGTCCTTCCCACAACATCTCACAAACTCGGAATAGTAAACTCATGGGAAATGTAATAAAATACCATTAAACACTAGGTTGCTTAGAGAAAGTTGTGGAGACTCCATCTGTGGAGATACACAAAACCCAACTGGACGGGGTCCTGGATGACCTGCTCCAGCTGACTCTGCCTGAGCAGGGAAGGTTGGACTCGACCACCTCAAGAGGTGCCTTCCAACCTAAACACTTCTGTGATCGCTTCCATCAGTCCTCGTTTTTCTTAGTGTTGTTCCTGTATGTGAATGCTTCTTCACGAAACAATACAAAACTGAACCCTTTAGCGTTTTATCCAAAATCTCCTCATTCTTGGGTCACTTTCAGATTTGCTGTCACCAAAGGAAATTTTAGGTATGAAAGAGTTAAACTAACTTTTAGGCTTGCAAGCCTAGCTTGCTGCTTGTTGTTAAAAGCAACGCTACCCTAAATGGCACTGAGCTTTCTGGCTGCCGTTCAAACTTCTTTGGGGTTTATTCAAGCAAGCTCGCTTTCTAATTCAGATAGCTATCAAGAGATGGCTAGGTAGGGATATAGAATAATTCCTGCTTGTTTTCACATTTTACGTCACCTAAGCAGCAGAATCATATCTTTTGTAAAATTAACCAATATTGGTGTGTGTAACCGGAAGAAAGGATAATATGAGAAGTTACATCACATCTGACTCTTGCTTCAACTGCGATTGTTTCTAAGTTACCTTTTTAAAGCTACGTACTACAATTTGTAGTTTGTAAAACATATCATGCGAACATCTCAATTTGCAGCATAATGCATAATATTCACTTTCTAAATTCTAAAATAATACATATTAAGGTTTTTTTTTATTGAAAAGCAGATAATATGTCATTACTTTGATAAATGTCTAATCTTCAGTTGTGACATCACATGAAATTTTATGAACAGAAATAATGGCAAGCTTTGGTAAATTTTCATCTCTAGTCAGGTAGTAGTTTGTATCAGGTGCTGCCCTCAAAGATACTTGGTTTTGGCCTTGCCCCACGTCCCACAGAAGTTGTCTCCTCATCAGTTTACAGTCCTGCCTGCAAAAACTGCAAGCAGACCAGCAATTATTTGTCAGGAAACAAACTGCAGAGGTGAAAGTTTGAGAATAGCTCGTGTATAAAATATGACCTGGTTTTGTTATTTTATTGAATGTGTAAAATCATACATCTAGGATTTAAAAAAAAAAAAAAATGCGGGGAAGCCTTACAAGGTAGAAGATTCTCCTCTGGGAATCAGATACAACATAGACAACTTGGGGCTTTTAGGAAACAAGAGGTCCCACCATGATGATAGGGTAAGAGCCCAGTATGTTCCTGGGTGTATAAATAGGAGGAAACTTCAATAGGCAGAGAGGGGTTATGCGTATGTCATTTTTACTCTGCAACTGCCATGGCCACAGTCAAGTCCTGCTGCCCACAGTTTAAGAAGAACGTTTAAAAATAAAATTTTATAGACTATAAAGAAAAGCTTTGAAAATGCCTAGTATTGAGTCTGGCTTGATGATGGTGGGGATGCACATGTGGTGCAGAACTGTGATGAGGGCTACCTTTGGTATCAACAATCAGCAGATTTAACAAAATCCAGTGGCTGCCAATTGAATGTAGATGCAGAAACAAATGTTCAAACGTGTAAGAGCCCGGGTGTTTCTTTTCGAAGGTGTGCCCTTCTCTAACAGGAGTTAGTTCAGATAAGCCCTGTAGCTTATGATGAGGAAGACAATAGACAAATGATTAAAATCCTTTCCTTTACAAATCTTTACATTTTTCTGTCTTTGAATTTGTTGGAGAAATTGCCATCATTGAATTTGCACTGGTCTAAGTAGGTTAAGATATTCTCAATATACTCAGGACAGTATATCATTTAAAAAAGAATAGGTTATTTTATTATCATCTATTTTTCTCTTTACACCTAAAGAAAAGGTGAAAAAAGGCTAAGTTTCTAGGGTTTATGATTGCTGACACTGGAAAAAATCCCAAATCACACCACCTGCCATGGAGCATTGCCTCAGTCAGTAAATTAGAGCAGGGCAGTGCATTAGCCAGGCTATGAATAAGGTAATGAAATTATTGTTGACTAAAACTGACAGTTCAGTGACAAACAGTGATTATAGTATTAGTCTGACGCATTTTATACAATATATAATTAGTACAGGTAGTATCTTTAAGACAATGTAATGGAGGACAGGTAGCAAGACATGACAAGTCACCAAGGCAGGCAAGCTGTCGCTGTTGCATGAGAAGGTTTTATTTATCTGGTACCTGCAGCCCATCTTACTGTAGTTCTGTGATTCTATTCTGTTCTGTGATTCACAGTCTCAAACTATTGATGAGAAACTGGATCATGCATCATGAATGTTACTTCACAAATGTTAGCTTTCCTTTCTGTTATATATATTATCATTCTGGTAAGATTTTTTTATCTATTAGATTTATGATAAATGTATAAACAACTGAGTATAATACAGGATTAATAATCACGTTTGGGTAAATCTGTGTAGTAAATAATTTTATAGAATAGTGTTGTACGTGTTCTGCGTTTGTGGAACTGGGGCTGTGAAGCATTTGCAGTGGCTGAAAGATAGTTTTACGCATTTGTGGATTTTTTCATGGTTTGATTATTTTCATCAGTCAGGGTAAGAATTTATTAAGGAGCAATGAATTTTGTGCTGGTATTAAAGATCAGTATAACTGATCTGCTATTTATACAGAGAAACCTTTTCCAGGCTCTGTATTCTAATAAAAATGCAGAGTGCAAAGAATGATCAATATCCAAGTTCAAGGGGGGAAAAATGTACTAGGACAAGGGCAGAGAAGGGGAACTTGTAGAGTGGAGGTGGCCAACCTGTGGATTACTCAGTGAATACTTTAAGCAGCCTTTATAGAAGGATTTTGTGGCATGAAATGGGGGTGTTCCAACATAAGCATTACTGGACACCCGACTCCATTCCTGGCTGTAGGGAGAAGCAGGTCAGCAGAGGCTGCCAAAGCCAATGCTGTTGGACTGCTCCAAGATCCAGCTGTGTGATCAGCCCAGCGCTGTCTTACAGTGGGTTTCCTGCAGACACCTGAGAGCCACTCGAAATTCCTCTTTCTTGCTGGTCTCCACTGTAGAGAGTCTACAGTTCTGATGTTAGTTCTGTTGGGGTTTTGATAGATGTGGTCCTGGAAGATTGGTTACTCATGTCATACATGCATCAGTGTTAATTTTTGCTGTTCTTGGCAATGCAACACATGGATTTTTTTGTCAAACTAATGTGGTAAGTTGAAGAATGGCAGAGATGGGAGTTATTTTGGCCATTTTAGCCCTCTGGGTCCTGCTCATTCATCTGAATCCCTGCGCTCTAGGGGATTAGGGATTAAAGAGTACTATAATGGTCACTAAAACTGAGAACAGATTTAGTGATTGTGGCAATAGCCCAGTTACTACTGTGAATACCAGAGTATTGTTTTCAGCTCCATTTTCTAATTCACATCTTCCCACGAGGGACGTTATCCTAGGATGAGACATGGTAATGCATACGGAAAAACGCATTCAAGAATAAAGGAGAAATGTAGGATAGGTACCATCTCAAGAGTAAAATGAGTTTGGAGAAAGTACAGAAGAAGCCTGATGTCATTTCTGTATGGGACTAGCATTATGTATTGTAGGGCAATATACATCTCGGGAATAGTTCTGTTAAAGGAAGGATGGGAGCATGCAGTGTGTCACCCACTTGCCCTGCCTATTTCACCATTAGTTGCTTTCCCAATTAAAGAAGCATTTTCCTTCACAGTTTGAAATCTCTTGACAATGTATGCTGCTGATCTGGTCTAAGCAAAAAAGAAAGCTACATGGACTATCACGAAATCTAAAAAATAATTACGTGTGTCATTATTCTAAGGAAAACATGCTTATGGAATATAAATGTGAATTAAACATGAGCTCAGTGTGTCAGATTTGGCAGTTTCATGAGCTAACATAAACAAGTTGCAATGCAAAGTCTGATGATAAATTAGTTACCTGGAAAAATAAAATTTTAAATGCTTTATTTTAGGGCTGATTTAGAGTTTCAGATCTCTGCATGATGTCTAGAGACTTCAGTATTAATATTTAAATAGTGTAGTGAGAGGCTATAATGGAAAATGTTAGTGAACTGAGGAATTACCTAAAGCTCTCTAGAAAGCTGCTGTCTAAAGAGTTAAATTTTTTTCTGTCTTTGAACAGTCTGGAAGCCACTTCAAAGATGTCTTTAAGTGGTAGCCTAGTATTGTGCCTGTTCCTCCTTTTCATTTGCCTCCCAAGAGTGTAGCTCAGGTTGAACCTTGTAATGTTGGAGAGTCTGTGCAGCAGGTAAGGAAATGATGGGTTTTAAGCATGCAAGGGGAGGAGGAAATGATAGGCAAGAAAAAGAAGCAAATGCTCTGCCGGTACTTGTATGCAGAAGAACATTCTTGTGCCTTTGACAGGGACAAAATTTAAGACAACCTTTTTCTTCCTAGACAATTTTTAAAAATGTGGGACATGGAGTATCACACCATGCTTGGGGAAAGCTGTGCTGGAAAAAGCAGCCCAATGGCCATGAACGAAATGTACTCAGCATAAAACCATTCCAGATATGAAGTTTTTCAAACACATTAATAGAGATGGATAGATTTCAATATGGAAAATTCATTCCTGTGGGAAGAAACTATACCATAACATGACACGTTGTACAAACTCATTTCCTCAGCTGAGAATACCTGAAAAGGTAGCTACAGAATGACTTGTACATACAGTTCTCTAGATCCTGCCACCCCCACCAGACATCTGCAAAGACAACTTCTGGTTATGAAAAACCTTATTCAATTACGCTTTGATGTTACAGTTCCAATAGCTATGCAAAAACAACAACTAGCAAAAGTCACTGGTTGCAGTCGCAACACCCTTCTGTATGAATGGCTTATGGAGGACAGAGCCATTAAAGCAGACAGCAAATAAGAGAATCAAGAAGTAACACTGCTATAAATGTTACCTTTCTTGGAGAGGGCTTTCCCTGCTACTGCTTGAGGTGTGCATCTTGCTCTAATTTGTTTTCTTGGTTTCCCTCTAGCATCTGTGCAGTCCTTGGATTAGCAAGTCACACAAGCAACACCCATTAGGAAACTGGCCTCCTGAAATAGTAGCCTTTCTCAAAACCCCAGCACTTATGGGGAAGAGGGTAAGGATGAGAAAATAGGCAAGTGATCTTTAACACAGAATGCTGCCGGGGGGAGAAGTACATAGGTCACAGATTTTGCAAGAGTAAGCAACAGTGGAAGAGGACACGTGTTTGGATGAGTAAGAAAATTGGTTACAAAGTAGAAATGAACTCGTCTCAGAATTAAGTAAAAGACTGTGGTATTTGGATGTGTGTGTCCAGCATGCAGACATCAGTTCTGCTTTTCGCTCTGAATCATGCCACTCTTTGGCTCTGCAAAAGGGACCTTTTTGGTAGAGTTCCTCCTGTACTACTCAGCTGGCACCAGGGGTACATGGTGAGAGGAAGAGCTGCTGTTGTAGAGTGCACTCACTGCAATGCCAAGATCAGAAAGGAGCAGTAGAGGGTCCCCTGAGTGTTAAATTTTTTTTAAGCAACCTTGACAATGATTTGAGAGACATATGCAGGGATTCTCCAATATTTCCAGCCCTTGAACATTTTTATTTTGTGGGATGTAAAAAGCGATGACCCAGGGGAGTAGTCCTATGCAGTCTTCCCTGACAATCAGGCATGTACAAAGCTACCAGAATTTCCTGCTCAAAATTCAGTTTTTTAAACATTGGAATATCCAGGCTTACCATAAAATCCATAAGGCTCTTCTAAGGGTTTCTTGAGCTTAAGCAAAAGATAGAGATATAACTTTCATTTGTGATGTCATCCCCTTGGAATGATTGAAAAGAGAATGATTGTTAAGAATTCAGGAGCCAAGGCTATTTTGTTTGTGGATACATATAAAAATACAGTCCTCTCTGATCTTCTGAAATTAGGAAGTCCTTTTCAACATTCTAACCCAGCGTTCCTGGCTTTTGCGCATCCTGGCCAAGAAAATCTTAGATTCTGTAGTATTCATAGAAACCGTAACAACATATCTTAAAGTGTAAAGGAAGCTATCTTTTTTCTTTTCATAGACTGTGAATCTGTGATTCCCCACCCCCAAGTTTGGTTCAGCGTTCCAGTTCAGTCCTGTCTTTACAAGGATTCAGCACATATTATAAATAATCAAATAGTCATAGTGCCTTTCTACTTGCTGTTCCCTTCTTAGAAAAGATGCTCAGCTGCAGTTATAGAGAGATTCCATTTCTTGTCTGCTGTGCTGCAACTGGCAGCACAGTTGGCTTCTTACCATGATAGTCAATGAACCTCAAAGGAGTAGTAGAAAACTCTACTCTGAAAATAGCAGTTGATTATCAAGAGTGGAAAAATCTCGTTTTAATATGAGTAACAACTGTTTAATTGTCCCAGAGCAGCAAGCTGGTCATTTGTATTGTCTGTTTATTGGTTTTTATTATTGTCATTTATTTATTCTTCATTTCCAAGGACTCTGGCAGTTATAAAACATCTATAACCTCCTCTCTAAAAGCCATCCAGAACACATGACAGGAAGTTTATCTTCCCTAGAAGCACACAAATGTTTGAAACGAGTCTGTCAGTGGAAATCCTGTGCTTTCATGTATGTAACCGGCTGGTTGGAATCTCTTGACTGAATCTAGGTCAGGTGATCTATGAATATAATATTGCAAACACAGGTACCCGCGGCAAGTGAGTTAAGGGAAATGTATTAGAGAAAGTTATGGCTAGCAGGGAGGACGTGTGAATTTTTAAACTGTAGGGTAAAAATTATTTCTGGTTTTGTAATCTCAAAATATGATCCCACTCTCCTTGAAAGCAGTGGCAACACACTTGTCAACTCAAGTGAAAGTAGGCTTAATATCCTTGTTTTCACCTCGTGAATCTGCTAGGGCAATCTTGACTTTCCAATGTGACCACCGAAGTAGCTAAACTACATTATTTGTGTCTGTAGTTTTCTGGTTTACACTCCGAAATAATGCTTCCAGCTTCTTTAGTCCATTTCAAATCCAAGTGATCCCAAGTGCTTTACAGACTGTTAGGAGGATACATTAAAAAAGATCACCTCAGATGCCGGAGAAATGCACCTCTCAGAGTACACAAAGCCACTTAGCAGCAGCCACCCATAGTTTTAGCACATTTGAATAGGAAGTAAGAAATAATATTATAGTCAACTGGCTGCAGAAGGAATTATGGGAGGCCAGCTGTAATTACTGAAACTGGAATTTGGCCAGAGTGCCAAAATTGACGTTTGGTTTTTGCTTGCACTTTTTGTCACTAATCCCATGTGATGTAAAATGCCAGCATTGCTAGCACTGAAACTGATTTTAATATATAGGCCAAGGTCAAATAAAGACTGGCTGTATGTGATGATATATACGTGATGCTGGTTTGGTCATTTTGCTTTCTGATTAGTTCATCTTTTCTGATATGTATTTAGGTTTTCTTCAAATATTGGGAGGGTCCTAGACTTTTTTCTTTTTTTTTTTTTTTGCCTTAAACTTCCTTGCAGAGTGCAAATATGAGCAGCAGATGCAAAGTACTTTAATTTTCTTTTACTATTATGTTCTTCTTACACAGGACAATCTAGAGCAGCCATGATACCTCCGAAACAGCCAAGGCAACCGAAAGGAGCTTTGGATGATGCCATTGCCTTTGGAGGACTAGTAGACCAGGAGACAATGAGCAACTTACAGCCAACACCACCTCCGCTGCCAAAGAAAACCATTTTGCGAGCTAACACAGAGCCGACTCCCAGAGATCTCCAGAAGCAGGCTCTGGAGAACAACCTGTGCATCGTGGCAAATCCCACCTATGACATCGACACCAACTGGGAAGCAAGCAGCGCCTGTTCTTCCGTCAGCCTGGAGCTCAAGATACTGGACAATGAGTCAGGGGATTCCTTGGACAGGCCTACAGAAAAACTAAGGGCAACCACCTCAGCAACTAACAGTGTTTCCAGCCTAACCACTATCAGTATTAAGGACCGGTGTTCCAATAGCATGGAGTCTCTAACAGGGAGACGCATCTCGCAGACTAAGCAGGGCAAAGGTGTCCAGAAGCCTCAAAGGCAAGCACTTTATCGAGGAATTGAAAACCGAGAAGAGGTGGTGGGTAAAATCCGAAGCCTTCATGCTGATTCACTGAAGAAGCTGGCACTCAAATGTGAAGACTTGTTCATGGCCGGACAAAAAGACCAGTTGCGATTCGGGGTGGACAGCTGGTCGGATTTCAGGCTAACCAGCGACAAGCCATGCTGCGAGGCAGGCGATGCAGTTTACTACCCAGCTTCTTATGCAAAAGATCCTCTCAACAATTACGCAGTCAAGGTAAGAGGGGCGTTATAAACAGTAACCCCAGACATCAGTGACAAAACGTAACAATAACCCTAATCTGCAACACACCCAACAGTGAAAGGTCCCAAAAAATACAAGCACGGGCTGCTTGCAGCAGCGCTGTGTGAAAAGTAAGATTGCCAAGATGCAGGCTCTTCCTTCTGTCAAGAAGCCCGCGTGGCATTGGTATCTGCTGTTTAAATTTCATCTGTTCTATTGCAGCTCCAAAATTATTAAACCAAAATCAACACAACTCAGTCTTTATCATGTTTAATGACACATTGAAGAAAAAGTTGTATCATTTTAACATATCTCAGCAGTTTTTTGGAAGCATGCAATAACAAACTCCTTAGGTTCATCTGCATGCAGATGATACTAAATCATCACTCCTAGTTAGGAAAGATTTCCATGTTCAGAGATACGTAATTTTAAATGTAAATTCTAGGCTAATATATCTTTATGTTCCCATAAGGTCTTATATTTTCACCACTGTTCATTACCAGCCTTTCCAAAGCTCTGTCTAGCCATCAGCATTGCCTTATAAGCTATATTTTAAAAGAAGTGGAACTTGTCAGTGTTAGTTTTGCGGCCTTCTAGTAAACAAACAATTGTGTCTAGTTTGTTCTCCAGCTAACACATAAAAGAAGTAAGATTTACTAGATTTACTGCTAATACATTAATGAATAGTTGGCAGCTATCTTACTAGATGTTTCTTTACAGACTTTTATAGAGGTAATTCTTTCTGAGTGCTGTATCTCTACAGCTCTCAATGCTTATCTGGTGGGATGATAGTAAGAAGGACAGCTGAGACTCATAGGTCTATTAGGCTTCCTGTGCGACCTTGAGCATATCACTGCACTTCTGACTCTTCCTTGTTGAAACTGAGATAAAACATTTATTACCTAACACAGGTCTGCAAGCCTAATCAATTATTCCTTATAGAGCATGGTGACATTCTCAGAAGGGTGGTGCTTTACAGTTAACAAAATGTTGTTGCCAGTCCTGCATGATTGTTTACAAGAAAGATATGAAAAAATAAAAGGTGAGATTGGTGCAAATGATATGTTCTTCTGAAACTTGAAAAGGCATCTTTTTAAGGCAGATTTGTGGTCATAACTATTTATATGTCTTTAGTTATCAAGGACCTCTTTTTGAAAACATGAAATGAAATATGGATGTCTTGTGGATGCCACATCCAGTGGTACAAAACAGATGAACAAGAACCAGACCATGAATATTTCTGGCAATATCTACTCTGGTTGCAGAACCAACAATTTGAGGCTTTTTGGTTTTAATAGAAAGATGAGGCTTTTTGGTTTTAATACAATGATGCAAAAATGCTGCTTCTAGGACCTAAAGTGTTATTTTTCGATATGGGCAGGTTTGGGTTATCACAAATGTCATTCCTATTTGCGCAGTATGGATATGCCCTTAAAGCATTCCCTGACAGGCAAGATCTCTGTTGTTGTTTTCTTCTCTACTGTCCTCCTAAATAGGTTTCTTTTGTGGAAAGCCAAGGAGAAGAAAGAACAGCAATGTAACATGGTCAAATATGCACTATATTTTTTTTCTTTCATGAGTTGGATGTCTTAAAAATAGTTCTCAGCCTAACAAAATTTATAATAGGTGTGATGGTGTTCAGAGTGAGTGAAGTATCCGCAAAATATTCTGAGCTGGAGGTCACCATGAGCTGTTGTGCTGTTACGATGAGAGGAAAAGTTACCCGTGAAAACATCCTCCCTAGCACTTAATGTGATCTAGGGAGATACTCTCACTATACGTGTTCCCTGATTTCTTTATAAGCCAAGCAGGGCCAGCATACGGGACTACTGCTGTCTTTTCATTTTCTCTTTCATATATCCCAAGTATTACACGTTCAGCTAAGTTGGGTTCTCTTCAGTTGTGTGTTTCTTCTGTGCATATTTTTATTACTGCATTCTCTACACTAATATGTTGAATTATATAGCATTGTTTAATTTGTGATTACTGGATTTTTTCCCCCTAAAATCAGTTATAGTGAATTTCAACTTTGTCTTAACATCGGCCCCAAATTGATTTTTGACTTAGAAGTCATCAGTCCAAGATCAGATTTGTACAATATCTCATACAACAGATGGCTATTATATTACGCAAAGATTTGGGGAATTTAGCTTACACAAAAAATACCCATGATAGTATATTTGTTAAAGCCAAATTACATAATCATCTACCTCCAACAAGTAAGCTATGTGTTCCTGCCGTTTTAAATCCCTTGTCCCCAGAACAGGATGGCAAATGAATTACTGATGTGCCTAGTGAATCCAAAATAAAGTCTTCCTGTTATTTTTGATCAAGTCTTAGAAATACACTTTGAAAGTGAATATGAAGCCACATTTTTGGGCAGTATAAATTTATGTAGCTCTTTTGAGTTAAGTAGAACTACCCAAGCAACAGGGCTAACAATTCACATGCTTCTTAAGTTTCTATTATTTTAATATTAGATTTGAGAAAAAAAGTGATAATGGGATTTTTTTAAATTGTTATTCTCTTTGTAGAAAACAAGAGATTCGCCCCCAAATGCTGTTAAGAGTCTTAATGCATTACAAACAAAATATGTTTTAATATTGTATTTCCAAAAGTAGAATTACAAAAGCACTGTTAAAAATTAAGCTTTAACCATTTGACTACTGCTGAATTAAATTTACAAGAATGAACCTTTTGTGCAGATGAACCTTTGATCTACCAGTGCACCTTTACATTTTGGTGGTATCACGAGCAAAAGATGATCTGATAAATTTGGTGGAGAACGAGCACAACTTGTTCTGTTGGTGTGGATATTAGAGGAAACATTGTTTATGGGGGTGTGTTGTTTCAAAGCATCGTATTATGCTTTTTGCTTCACTCTCCCCTATCTCCTAGTAAACATCCTGTGCAAAAAAGTTGCAGGAAGCCATGTGGAGATTATTTTGACTGAAGCATTATAAATAAAACAGTAAATAAGTCAGGATCAGAAAACTACTTTTCCAAATGGAAAAAACAGAAGTTCCCTTACAAGAAAGGTTTCCATAAAATTCCAGTCTCTGAGGTATTTTTCCTTCACTAAACGCAGTACCATCTTCTAAGTAGTTGGTAGATCTGGGACAATATGGATAAACATTCCCCTGAAACCACAGTCTTATCAGTAATTCCAAATATGTAGTGGAAAGGTTACATTAAAGTAAAAGCAGCAGAGAGCACCAGCTTTTTGTACAAAGTGGGCTGGCCAAGTTCAATTCTTAGTATCCCTACACAGACTGAATAAGGCAGTGATACAACACGGATCTCTGTTATTTAAAAAAAAAAAAAAAAAAGAAAGGTAATTACTCAGAATGAATAATAGTTACACAAGATTAATTACTGTCAGTGACGTAAACTACTTCCACTTTCAGTATTAAACTCTCAAAAAAATTACTGTACATCATAAACAGACTTATAGAAATCATGATTCAGAGTCCACACAGAAAAATACAGAGATAAAAGGCCAGTGGGATTATGGCCTGCAGCGTGTATGTTCTGGTCACAGGCGTGCGCTGCAATGCAGTTCAGGCAGGATGACAGGAATTGCAAAGGTGCAAAGAGCTCAAAATGAGCAGTTAAAATTTATTGCTTTGATTGCTACAGGGCAGAAGAAGTTCTTCTAACAGTAAAACCTTAGGGTTTCTGCTAAGGTTCCTGTCCCAAGTATAAAATCGGGCAACGCTGAAGTAAATAGTATTGGGCTGAATTATAGTTTCCTAGTTGAAGCTGACAATTATTTTCTAGTTATGTTTAGTTTATCACAGTGCTAAGGTATTTTTTTTTGTAATTCAGTTTCCTAGTGGAGCTTCTTGGCAAAAGTGTTACTAAAGGTCATCCGAGAACGTCACGCTTCAGATCAAAATAAAGCTATGTAGGTACGTTAAACTTTCAGCCCATTCAGAATTCAGTCACAGGAGCATAGAATTCTGTATTTTGGCACATCGTTAAAAAAGTCAAAGCTCTATTTCAAGGCCAGATCAAGAAAATGAGGTCAATCAGAGATCAAACTGGCCTCCTTGGAAAACAAGGTTGTGCCAAGAACAGGCTATCAATTTGGGATTAGCAAGCTTTCATTCTACACAGAATTTCATTTGCAGTTGTCCCTCAGTGCAGTACAACAAAGTAGCACAGATGGTGCAGTCTTTGTGATCTTCTGTGTTTCTCATTTTCAGCACTTGTAAATTCATTTCCCACAATATTCATCTTACTTTAAGTTCACTGACGCCCTATAAAATGCATAGGACAGAGTGGAAATGATATTCCCTGCTGGGAAAGTGGAAGTCAGCTGATGGCATAGTATGCTACTGGACCCATAAAAGAAAAATAAAAGCTAATGCAGAACAGTTTTTAGAAGCTCTGAAACATTCAAATCTTGCTTCTTGAGCGGGGGGAGGATTGAAATGGCAGGATATAAAGAAACCTGTCCTGTCCCTATATAAATGTAATGGAAGTTCAGTTCATATGGATGCACTAAAGAAAATACACGTGATGACAGTGCATTCCAGCGAAAAGGAAGATGGAAACTTTCCGTTCCTTCCTACTCATATCTCTCCTTTTTTCTCATTGCTTTCTTGCATCACATGGAAGGGCTTTTTACCAACATTGCTTCATGTTTTGAACAGCCAGCTCTTTATCAGCTTTAGAAATGAGGCTTGCCAAGCCCTTATCAACACCTTCCTTTCAGCTATTATCACATACCAAATCTTTGTAGCTCAGTTGATTGTATTTCATTAAAGCAAATGGTAAATGACTGATTGATCCTACCTTCTGTTGGTATTTCAGTCAACGTGTTTTCACCTTTTTTCTTTTCCTGTGCCCAAAAATAGGAATTCAACATCCTATATATGTAAAAGGCAACAGGACTTCCATATTTTTTTAGAGTAGATGATTGGAACAGACAAAAGCTTTAAAAATCATGCAAAGAAAACTGGGCATTTTTACAAAATTTACAGTTTTGACATCGCATTAACTGTCACAAACAGAAAAGCAGCTCTGTAACCAGTCCCTGAGCAATTCATCAAAAGCAGTCTAAAACACTTGCTAATGAGGCCATCAAATTTCACAGTTTGTTCCCTAAATCTTTTTAAATGGAAATACAGACTTTGGATGCATAATTTACTATAACTCAAACCATTTTGAAAATTTTAAATCTTGGTCATTCAGGTGATAGTTTCAGGTGACAGTGGAGTAATTCCAATACAAAATGCTAGGGTGAGCATTGTTACCTATTAATAGTATTAAACACCAGCATTCACTACTCCATTGCAAAATGGTAATATAAAATAGAGTTCTGAGTAGAAGCTGCAACTCCGAAAATGATAAAATAGTATAAGAGGTTTTTTAGTAAATAAAATCTACATTCTATAAACTCTCTTTGAACAGATCAATAAGAAAACGTAAGTTTGTCTCCACTGCTTTCAGTACATTTCCCCCATTTTAATTAGATATTGGTAAATAAGAATCTGAACTCTGCAACCTAAAACCCCAGGATTTCTCTGGACTCATGCAGCTGTACTTCACAGCAAAAGTCTGAAGAGTAGCCAGACACTTACAGGAATATCAGATTACTGCAGGTCTGTGGTTTAGAAACTGTTATATGAATTCAGGCAAGTGTCTGATTTGTCATCATAGTCCATTTTTTTGGGTGCTGCTGTAGATAACCTTGCTTTCCATTCCTCTTGCTGATTACAAAGTATCTAGTGTACAAATTTTAATGTTTTTTATAGTCAGCAATTTAATCAGCCTTAAATAACTCAGCTGCCTCTTCCACTTCTCACTTAGTGGTGTTTATAAACAAAAAGCAAGAAGCAGAAAATGCACCTCTAATCAGATCTCAGCTCTCTTGTCTTTGTAGATATTGCATGCATGTTCATGTACACATATACTTCCCGGTATTAAAAAAAGAGAAGTATAAGTGTCCAAAAGCCCTCACCGTTGGTCATCTGTGGGATTACAGATTTTTTTTTTCTTTATTGGTTATGTTTTTTAAACTGTTTTGATGAATGCAGTCATTTTAGTATTGATTTTAATCATAATACTGTTTAGTCTTTAATTTCTGTGTTGTTGATATAAAGAGAGGAGTCTGAAGCAAAACCTTGTATTTAAGAACTGGCATTGTGGGAAGTTTGGCTCTGCTATGGATTCAGACTTCAGCGTGGACACTGCTCTGAAGGTTTTCATGACCCACAGTAACAGTGGAGTTAATAATGTGACTTGTTCACCCTGGGAAATGTTACAAGGATCCTTATATATAAAGCTCTCTTCTGCTTGATGCTGGAGAGGTCTTAACTGGAATATTGTATTCATTATAGGGTACCACTCTTCAGAAAGTTGCAATAAATCAGGAGAAACCAGAAACGAGCAACAAGAGTCAGAGGGTTAGGAATAAAGGTAGTAGGAATGAGGGCTGGTTATTTTTGAAAATAAAACATCAAAGAGGGGGAAATTTACATTTTCCCAAATGTAAAGGTGTAATGTTAAAGGATAGGAATCAATTTTTAATATCAGCTAGGAGAAAGGCTATCCATTTAATTTCAAGTAAAATAGACTTGGGATTGAGTAGCAGGAAGAAAAAGAAAGAAGATAGAGAAGGATAACTCTCTTACAGGGCGTTTTTAGTAGGCTGGAAAGGCATTGCTTAGGAATGATGCAGCTGGCAACATACAGATCAGATCTGCCTCCCAGGCTGGTTCTGCTGGCTCAGAGGGAAAGGGAATGGGTGCAAAGACAGCGAGCGGACCCTGCCCTAACAGCTGAATGCCTTTTGGTGCAGATATGCACAGCCAGTCATTTCTAAATTAGCAGGAAGCGTTGCCACATCCACAGAGGCCCATGAAAGTGTGCTTTTGTACTATCCCAATTCTAGGATTGCCAATATTTTCTAAAATGAGCGAACCTAGGCTAATTTTGAGAGTTGCAGAGGCTATCTCTATTATTTTAACGGAAATTGCAGTAATAAATTTGAGAAATCCTTTTCCAAAACTTTTAGAAAGGTCTTGTGCTCACCAAATTGCAAAGTATTAATGGTTTTAAAAGCAAATACTCTGTGGGTTATATATTCCTAATAAATACAATTTTTAGCTAGCAGGTGGCACTACAAATCCTCTGTGGGTAACATGAAATACAGTACAATAGCTAAGGGCAAGCATTTTTTTTCACTTTTCTTATCAGCAAGTAAGCTTGACCTTAAAATTTAACTCTTTCAGAATGAGTTTATAACTTAGATTAGGTCAGTTAAGTATTTTTAAAAACTAAAGGCTGGATTACAACACACTGAACCTTTGCTGCAGTTGGAATTTATTATTCCCATGGCTGGCTGTGAAAAAGGCCATGCACTTGAAGGGCACAGTAGACAAAACTATTCTTGTTTTCCTTAATACCTGGTCTCCCAGTCAAATTTGATACACGCTGGTAGGGTCTACGTAACACTTTTCTACTTCTGTCTTCTATGCAGTATTGAATAAATCTGAGGACTTCAGTCTCCAAAACAATCAGCTGACATTTTGTTTTCATATAGAATTCAAAGGTTAATGCTGTATTTTTACTGTATTTGTTTAAACTTTTGTAACCCTTGAGAGAAGGGGGGGGCGACTTTCCAATGATAACTCACTTCACCTCTAACAGTATAAAATATATTTGAAAATTTAAATTGGCAAGAGCCACTGTACAAAGATAACTATCAACATTTCCAGAAAATTATGACTATCTTAAATAAAATTGACTAGAAAATATATTTTTCAAATTTGTTATGTTTGTGCATAGCAGTTATAAACAGGCAGTTTAAGCTGTAGTGTACATAATACATAGGGAAATTTAAATGCTTGTGAAGTATGGGAATACAGTATCAAAAACAGGATGACAATCAAAATACTGTTACTACTTGTGACTACTTTCATATGATAGATTATCTGACAAAGCATTTTCCTGATCGACAAAGCACTTTCCTGATCAACAAGCATAAAAAACTAAATCTCCCATTAAACTGTATGTTTCTAAACCACATAAGCATGTAAAAGATGAAAAACTTTTTCTTTGTTGTTTTGTGTTTTTTTTTTTCTTCAGTGAAACATAAGTTTATAACTTATCCTACATAAGTTCCCGAGAAGGGGAAAAATGAGAAACAGGGAGAAACGTCACCTTCTGCTTTATATTCAGGGCTAGTATGAGATCTGCCACCCTGGTTGTTGTGACAATGTAGAACTAGTGCAGACTTTTACTAACCTTAGTTATCTGGCTTTCCTTCGCTTTCAGGGATGAGCGAAGCGAAGCTGTAACTTCATCTGAAGAGACATACCTTCCTGTTTTCTCCTCCTCTGAGCTTTGCAGTTAAGACCTGTTGGTGCATTATACAAACTGAATACATGGGGCTCTAACCTTGTAAAGATTAAAACATACACTTAACCTTACAGGCTTTGAACGATCTCACTGAAGTCAGTAGAACTAAGGTTAATATGCAAAGGTCAACATGCCTGAGTCTTTGTAGGCTGTAATTTTAATCAGTAAATCCCTTAGAACAGAGGCCCTAATAGAGGTTGTCCGGTGACTGTTTTAAGGAGGTTGGAGCTGCCAGTTGTTACGGCAGTACAAACAATAAGGATAATTACTGTGGTGATAATGATACATATATCAACAAGATATTTCTGTACAGAAATTAAATACAGCTAGATATGGCAAAACAAAAATATATACTTGGGATCTTGACAAATGATTGAAAGCAATTAAGCTACCATACTCTAATGAGTTTCCATTCATCACCTGAGCCCCAGCAAGTATGCTTGCAGCAGCCCCTGCTGTGCACACATACACCCCTCACTGCAGACTTGATGTGTGAGCTTGACACAGCTGTAGCTCATAGATTTCAGTTTCCAGGTACAGTGGGCAAGGAGCATGCAACCAGTCGCTTAACTCAGCTGACAGGTGGTAACTTGTTATACCATGCTAACTCAGTCATGTGCAATCGTTTGATCGTATCCTCAGATATTCTATGCATGTTTCTTTCTATCTCCTATTGCTATTGATTATTTTTTATCTTGTTTAAGCTTCACAGAAAGCTGAGAGAAAAACACAAAATCAAATGATATGGATAAACAAATAACTGTAAAGCTTCACTGTGCATTTACCATGTATCAGCTGCTATTCTGACTAAAAGCACAACCTGCCTGAGCTGTATTTTCCATTGAATAATACATGCAGAGGGAGAGCTGCCTGTACATACTGGTCTGCTGTTGCTTTCTATCCAATGGAAACTGTTCATGTGCCTTAAGTTAGTCTGCCAAGGTCAGTTCAGTAAAAAATTTTTCAGTGCTTGCGTTTAGGGCTGGACTGTGGATATCCATCAACAAGGTACATATTAAAAAAAATATATATAAAATTTACAAATTTAAGAGTTATGTCTGTTCTGTTTATTTTCTTCCCCCAGATTTGTAAGAGCAAAGCTAAGGAATCCCAGCAGTATTACCACAGCCTGTCTATCCGGCAGAGTCTGGCTATCAACTTTAACATCCAGCAGGACTGTGGCCATTTCCTTGCTGAAGTACCAGTTCGTCTCCTTCCGTGGGAGGATGCTGATGCACCAGAGGTGGAAGAAGAAGAGCCAGAAGAAGAGGAGAAAGAGCCTGAGCAAAAGAACAGAGACAGTCCTTCCAATACAGAGGCTTCACAGAAAGACAGCTCAAGCAACCAGGGGACCATCAGCAAGCCACGCAGCCGTGTTGTGGTCATCACACGGGAAGTCCCATACTTAACAGTGGCCGACTTTGTGCGAGAATCTGCACCTCGCCATGCGAAAAGCCCAGATTTGTATGAGAGGCAGGTCTGTCTACTCCTTTTACAGCTGTGTTTGGGCCTGGAGCACCTGAAACCCTATCATATCACACACTGTGATCTGCGGTTAGAGAACCTGCTGCTGGTTCATTCCAGACCAGGAGGCAGCCTGCTGAGTTCTGAGTCTATGGAGCCCAGTCCCAACACTGCTTGCCCCGCCAGATTAATAGTGAGCAATTTCTCCCAGGCCAAGCAGAAAAGTCATATGGTGGATCCTGAGGTCCTACGGGATCAGTCCCGCCTGGCTCCAGAAATCATCACTGCAACACAGTACAAAAAGTGTGATGAGTTCCAGACTGGCATCCTCATCTACGAAATGCTGCACTTACCCAATCCCTTTGATGAGAATCCAGAGCTGAAGGAGAAGGAGTATACTCGTGCTGATCTCCCCAAGATCCCTTGCCGTTCCCTCTACTCTCAAGGGCTTCAACAACTTGCCAGTTGCCTGCTGAATCCCAACCCTTCAGAGAGGATCCTGATATCAGAAGCCAAGGGAATCCTTCAGTGTTTGCTTTGGGGTCCACGTGAGGACTTGTTCCATGCCCTAAGTACATCTTCCAACCCTGCCCGGAGAGATGCTGTACTTCAGAACTGGCTGGATATCAAAAGGACGCTGCTGATGATCAAGTTTGCAGAGAAGTCCTTGGACAGGGACTGTGGAGTTATTCTGGAAGACTGGCTTTGTTGTCAATATCTGGCTTTTGCCACTATAGACTCACTTCATCGCATCGTGAGAATCATGCAGCAGCACTAGTTTGTAGAGCCTGTTGCTTTTCGTGAAGCGCCCCCAACCTCCACCCCAGCCCTCACTCCAGCCTGCCCTAGGGCTCACACTTTGTACAAGTGTTAAAAACTAGCCTAGAGAGCAAAGCCAGCAACTCTGAGCAAACAGGTTCTAACTGGAGAAATTGCGTCCTGTACCCAGTATGACAGAAACGTTACTTTTTTGCCAGGCCTGTTAGGGATTGGTTACATAAACATGACTGCATTTGGATCAGACAGTATGTAACTTGATTAATTTCTGGCTGAAAAGGAGAGCAAACCTTGATACCACTATTTCTACCACCACAGTAAACAAATTGCCCTCCTCTTCTGGGTAGTTTCTGTCATTTCCATATGTAGCGTTGGTTAGTGAATAGCAGTGACCTTAAGCAGAGATGGATTAGTTGTAAATGTGAGATGAATGATCCACCATGCCTCAAAACACCCATTTGCTTCCATTCCACATACCAGTTTAGTCAGTCTCCCACAAGTGGGCTGGACTCCTTTTTCCTTTGGTCTCAACCAAACAGATTCTGGATTTTTCTCTTAAGCTTTACGCCTTCTGTTTTTCTTCCCCAGATGTGGTTATCCTGCTGACTGCAGCAAGTATCAGTGGGCAGCAAGCATCTGTGTTCCACCCTCTTCCCTCCGTCTGTCTCTCATTACCCATGTCCTTTCTAACCACGGATCTGTGATTTCAACAATGCTGCCTTAATCAGACCATTACCCTTAGCTTAAGACCTCTGCATTAAAAAGCAAAATATGCACGCTTTGTCTATCCCATTTCCTACATGACATTCACCAGTCTGGAGTGCTGATGTACTGTAGCTATAACTACGTTTATGCAAGAATGATACAACCCATGGTGGGCAATTGAAATTCCCCTTCCATCGCAAAAGGCACTAAAGCCTGACTTGAAATGGATAGGACGTACGTAACCTTCTCTGACAATCACTGCTATGAATCGGGGATGAAAATAACAGCCGCCTCTTTCGTTTTATTTTGGTTTGCTCTTGTCACTTGTGCCATATTGCAAAGTGGGACTGAAATTGGCTCTGCTGGTATGTTGGCAGGAAATAGAAATGTTTAGAGCTTGTCTGTGTGTAGCTAACAGGCCACATGGAGACACTTTTACTGCAGACGCAGTTCTCTGAAGGGTAAAAACAAGGGGGCAAAAACACTGTTGTTTAATTATTGAGGGAGCTGTTAAGTTTGGCAGCCACAACTAACAGTATCGTGATCCATTTTTCCCACAGCGGTGTTTGGCTGCGTATCTCTTGTCTGTTGTAACTAGTGTTTTCTAATGTTGCTATAGACAACACCCTAAAAATGGAACGTTGTCAGAATAGCTCAAAGAGCATTGCAGACAGAGTTTTGGACTACAGCAGGAATTAGTGAGGATCAAAGAGACAGAATTTTAAAAACTCAACCTGAAGGAGCTTTTCACTTTTAGAGGCCGCTGCTGACTTCCTTCCCTGACCTAACAGCCGTTTCCTATGGAACCTCTGCGGCTGTACAGACAGTATCTTTGCTCAGTATTGCTAGGCTCTGAATTTTTTCCTTACTGACTCTGAAGAATTTATCTGGATGCAGGGGAAAAAGTGATACCGAATCTTCTGACCCGGGTGATGGAAAGCAGACAGCCCTAGTTATGAGCCTGTGCTTCTCTCCTATGGATCTATGTGCAATTCTTGTATGTATTTTTTAAAGCTGTACATTACAGTGTTCACTTTACACACCAGCCTTTACCTGATGCTAGATCTGCAGCCCCTTCCTTTACTTTCCTGGCACATAAATGCAGATATCCATGTGTTCTTTTTATGGATTGATGTTTCATTTTAATTGTTAAAACTGTGAGGAATCAGTTCACTTCAGCCTTGAAACAAATAGCCACTTTATACAGCATATGCATGCTTGGACCAGATGCATGGAAACTGAACAAACAGTCCTGCAGGCTTAAAGTCAGCAAAACTAGCTCTGGATCCACACCATACATTGGGAGGGGTTGAAATGTCTATATTATTGTTATCTGGCATCTATCAGAGCTGAGCTGAATAGTTTTGGAAGCCTACATCGATTGTGCCGTAGTATATAGACTGTCTTTGTGACCTTTCTAAAGATTTTTTTGAAACTTCTGATTATTATTCTTTTGTTTGATTCACCTGTATCAGTGAAGGATCAGGCAAGGATAAGGATAATGTATTTTAATGTGATACGTATTTTTTTCTTTCTCTTTTTGGCAAAAAGGTTAGGATGGCGGCATTGATGCAGAAAAAAGAGGACAGTGCATTAAAAGCCCAAGTGCAATGAATGTAGTTGAGGTACTTCCACTACATCAGGAAAGAAAGTTTCTCCACTACTGCTGAGCAGCTCACAGAAGAACCTTTACAAAGAATCACACACGTTCAATGCAGCCCTGCTCTATCTGGACACAGGAGGGCAATGCTCTCATAACTTCCATACACTGAGCATGACCCGTCACTCGCGTGCTATCTGCTAGCTGTTAGTCACAATGTGTTGAGCTATGAGTAGGGCTTCTTGTTCTCTGTGGTCTGGTCTTGTGTTTGTGTCCTAGTGCGTGTGCACACATAACTTCTCACCTAACTCGTATAGGCTCTACGAGCAATTCTTGGACCACTTGCTGTTGCGATGGGCTCATTCCTTGAAGGCGGTGGGTGTTTACGGACACACGTTCTCGAGTGTCAGTTTCATGCCAACACGCACATGCAAAGTTGAATTTTGAATGTTTTACAACCATACGTATTTAATGCAGCTGGTCCGAAGCCTTTGTATCTCTAGCTATCTAATTTCAGTTTGTATCTTTTGTGATGAACCAATACTCATTTTAGCTCTGCAGTATAATCAAGCATGGATAGATGTTCACTACCAATCTCTTTCTTGTGCAGCACTGGGTAAACTTTAGCAATTTGTAATGTTGTGTGTGGTTTTTTGTTGTTTTTTTTTTAAAAAGAAAGCATGGTCAAAGTAGTTGAACACAATCTGGCCTGGGCTATTCCTTGGGAAGCTTGAGGCTGACTTTGCAGATATGCCCATAACTGATGATTGTAACTGTGTTTGTGGTGGTTCTCCATCCTGGCAACAGATTGTGCCACATAAATATCCAAGAATGTATGCATTAAACTGATTGTAAACAAATCCTAAAGATGCTACAGCATAATTGCTAAGCAAAAGGAAAAAAACCCGCTCTGTTTGTAACTGGGATCCTGTGTACGACAGGAACAAAGCCCCTGGCTGTGCATGTTATAACTTACTTGAATGTGTGCACAGATCTTGAATTTTTTTTAGCAATGTCGCACTTTCAGTTGAGCTCAAGAAATAGGAAGAGCTGCAAATCTAAGATAACAGTATTGACTGTAAATATATATTTTTCTATTAATAAAAGCTGTCATTCAAATATTTTTAACGTGAACTCTAAAGATTTTTCCAGTGGAAACTAATATCTGGGAAAATCAAATGCTTGTTTGAAGAATTATGATGAGTGATTTCTGATCCTATTAGAGCCATTAAAAACCTCTCTAATGTTACAGAGAGAGCACAGTGATTGGATTCACAATGTTTAGTGCCTTGTCAAAAAACTAAAATGTAGCTTGACAGTTGGTGGAAACCTTATTCTTTTCCTAATAGCCCTAGAAATAATACTGCCCACAAGAAGATGCAAAAGACTTTACAAAATTAAATGCTGTACTTCCTATGGTACTGAGTTGATGTATTCAATGAGATCTGGTTTGGGAGTTTATGCAAATGAGTTCCTTGTTGCTTGTAGTACAGCATAAACCTGAAGTAACACAATTGTGTTACGAAGGGAAAATAACAGTGGATAACAAGTCAATTCGTCTAGAGCAACCACAGCATCAAAAGAAGGCTACTGCATTGACAATCTACTGCAGACATTCAGCTTCTAGGAGATGAGGAATCTGATTAGTCTGGAAGAAGCGGTGAAGGTAAGGTGTGCTGCTTCTGCTGTATGTAGGTAGTGGATGTGCTGCACACTAGGCTCCGGTGTGAAATGCAAACCTCGGTTAAAACAGGAGTTCTAAAAAAATGCTCCTGTGATGTTATGGAAAATGGTTTTGTTTTCTGTTTCGTAAATGGGAATTGCTTATTCACTAATTATCTTTCAAACCTCAGATCTGATCCAGGTGAATATAAAGAGAATATACCACTTAAAAACTCGCCTACAAATTTTCAGGAATGAGGGAATCCAGAATTTTATTCTGGAGTCTCTGCAATGTCCAAATATAGAAGCCTGGTCTCACTTCAGTATTCAGACATGATGAAATCAGTAACTCAAGCTAAGATCCGGTGTTGCTGACCTACAGACAAGAATGCATGTAGCATTTACAGAAATGTTCCACCTTAAATCTTTTATGCTCCACACATCCTGGCAGCACCCACAAGGTATGAATGGATCATCTTGACGTTTTAACACAGGGAAATTCCCACATATTAGAGAGAAAAAAATATCATTTAAATAAATCACATGTGTGTTAGGGTTCAGCTACTTGGAGAATTTATTCAGCAGCTTCACAGTGTAGGTCCTTAACTTTAGCATGTAAAAATAGTATTTGCTGCTGAAATAAAATGTATCTGTTTCTCAATTCTTGTGCTGAGATGCCCCACCTAAATTTTTTTTTGTTTGTAATAGCAATTAAATTCACATGTAAATATAAATTAAATAGTCCTGTTTTTATTTAAATCAATTGTAAATTTTCTGAGGGATAAAATGGAAACTGAATGAGACCTTTTAATGCACCTTCCTTTTCCCCTTTCCCCAAATGGGAATTAAGCTGTTTCTCTGCAGAAACAGTACACGACTGTTATTCTGTGCATGACTAGGCCATCTATTTCACTCTGATTTCACAGAGCTTTCGTTGGTTCTGCTGAAACTCTTGTAAAACCTACAGCAAAATCAGAGCCCTTCAGTCCTCGTAGAAAGAAACATGATGATGACTTAGTTATGCAGTAAGATAACATCAAAGTGCAGAAGAGAATGTTAAGTACCTTTATAAAAATACACCTGTGGAAATGTTCTATAAACAACCATCTGGATTCCAAACACAGAGAATACATGTGAGAAATGTACTTCTCACATGGAGAAATACATACACACACAAAATATGTATTGTGTACATACACAAAAACTTTTCAAAAGAAATACTGGGGAGAAATTTCTTTAGGGCACCCTCAACTCCAAAAGGAGTAGGTCTTTCCCACTGCTGTGTTGCAGAGAATTTTTCGTAGACATTTGTATGGGTTTTATTATTCACCTGGATGCAGTATTAGAAGGATGATGATTTTGAATAGACATAGAATGTAATTTCAATAATATCCTGTAAGTCTTCTTGCATTGGTGCTCCACTCAGCATTTAGTTGGAAAACAGAGAATGCTTTCAGATCAAACAGAGTTGCCAGAGAGAAATTAAAATACTCAACCTGTACATAAGCATTTTACCACTCTACAGAATTTGAGAATTGGGTTTGTACTTCAGATGGTAAAGATTATTTTTTTTCCATAAATCCAAGGGGAAGATTTCAGGGATTTAGAAGAGGTTGGAACTTCTTTTATATGGAGGAAATATTTGTTCATATATATATACACATACATACATATATATATGAGTGCATGTGGGCATTTTTTAATATATATATGTATGTATATGAATTTTTGTATCCCAAAAGTATTCTTTGCCCCTTTTTGCTTGAAAATATATATATTATATATTGTATATATAATATATATTTAAGAGTGTGTAAATTTGAATGTAGTCATTTCATAAATAACACCTCTTCAAAAAGACTCGAAAAAACTTCTGTTTCTTTGTCCTTTGGATTGTTGGTATTAGAAGGTTTTGCAGTTGAAATCCTTGGGTTTTTTTCTTTTAAAACTTAATTATGCTGAGCATTTAAGAATATGTTCTTGTTTTTAATAAAAGGGGGAAATTTATTTTTAAATTAGGGATTCCAAAATTGATGGACTTTTATAGATGGGATTTCTTTAAATCCCTTGAATAAGGGATTTTTTTTTTTTTTTTTTTTCAATTTCAACTTAATTCTTGTGGGTAATTTGTGTTTGGAATTCCTGGTTGCATTGCTTTATCTGGTGCTTCATATTGATATTTACACGTTTTTATATAAATAAGTATATAAACTTCAAGCCTTTGTGATCAGGGGCAGTTACACTCTGGTTTGCTGTGGTACTTTGCTGTGTACTCTGTGGCATTCATGTTACTGTGTAAATAAACTAGTTTTATTACACTTAAAATCAAAGCTGCAGTTGTCTCATTTTTCTCTCTTCCTTGGCAGTAACAAAAATGCATATTTCTGAGCAAAATGCATGTGGCAAGTCCAGTAAAAGATTTTGCTACAAGAATAGCTGGCTGGTTTGCAGCAGCAGCTAGTGTGCAAGCATGGCAGATACAAACGTCAGTCAATAAGACTGATGCTCAGCACCTTCAGCCATGGCACCTCCAGCCGTGCCACCACGGTGGCCGGGCATCCCAGCCGCAGGAACCGCCAGTGCTTTGGAGACTGCGCCACCTGCCCATCTCTGGTGTTTTCCCCAGAAGTCTCACCATGGCTGGCACTATTTCGGCTCCGTCTGGACAAGTGGCAGCGGCAGCCCAAAAATAAGCTGGCCACCAGCAGCTGCTGTTGATTGAACCACTGTCTTGTAAGGCCTTCTCGGGAGAGAGGTGACTTAACACATTAATGAAAACAGAGACAGCCGCATGTCCACACTGGGGCAACCGTTATCACTAAAGGAGCTCAGCCAAAGTTAGCAATCTCCCTAGTGTGGACAGGGCTTAAATGACCTGCTGTGAAAGAACAAAATGACTTCTAAGTCGAATTTTTATACACAGTGACAAAGCAGGATGCCTCTAAGGCAGTCGTCTGCAGTGGAATTCATTTTCTGTCTGATCCGTTACCTTGAAGCATACGGTCTGATGGAGGGTCTGGGAAAAACAGATGGGATAATATGCATCTTCCGTGATCACACAGACACACTTCAGTGGCAGTGAGATCAAACAGCTCAATTTTGTACCCAGTTTTGATAGGCAGCAATGGTGGCTGCAGATGCTGATTTATTAGTATAGAACAGATGACACCGTATACATCGGAATAATGCTGTGCTTGTGCTTCTGCACGATAATCACACTGCTCATAAATACTCCTAAAAGAAAAAAAGCACCCTGAGGGCTTTATTCTTCCCACAGTTCAAGTGGCTTTGCACAGGTATGTCACCAATTTCAATGTGATCAAAATTAGTCTAGAGTGTAACTACTACAGGCCTTTCACTTTTATTCCTTAGATGCTGTTTCAAAGGCTTTCCAAAACAGTTTAAGCTATTGTCATAATCCTTTTTAAAAATACAAAGCTTACTGACTCCAGAGGTGTCTGTAAATATGCAGCATGTTTAACAGCCTGATAGATATTTTGGCTTTGCCAGAGTAATCCCTGTTCACTTCAACAAAGAACCATGGACTTAGTTAAACAGAGTTAGATTATGCCATTTGACAGTGGCAATCACCACTCTGGAGGGAAAAGATACTCAAAAATAGACTGAAACTTGTCAAGACATGATAATTATACTAGTTAAACTAAAATCTGTTTGAAATTAATTTATTTATGTCAGTGCAAACTCTCTTGTGGGTGTCCTTAAGCGGTCACAGTCTGGCACTCCCATTTCAGCTTGTGCCAGACATGAGTGCAAGGGAAGCCAACAGATGCCTGGTTTCGGCTGATGCAAGAATGTCTGTAATAGGCTTTTCACCAACTCAGAAATTCACCTTATGGCAGACAAGCCCTAATGATCTATGTTCCTCTATATGGTAAGCCTTTATTTTCTAGAAAATCTGCATGCATCACTTGAGCTCTGCAGGCTGCTTCTTTTGCCCAAGTTAGCAAGCTTCTATGCTACCATATATGAATCACACCATCCTCTTTACCCTGCAGTGGTTTTATCCAGAATCAGCTAGCTCACAATGCACACTGTTGAAGTTAAACATTTGCCATAGTCTATCCTGCAGGAAAAGCTAAGACTCATAGCTCTGTGGAGAAAGATATGCATTAAAACACTGTGGTTTTACCTACTGTACTTCATTTGGAACTACTGCTATCTCAGAAGGCAACACTAGAGCCTGGTGCTTAGCCCATCCACTTGGGAGATGGAGACAGGCTTCTTACTGTCAGTTCAACCCAGTCATTGTCTGGCAAACACACTGGGGGAGCCACTGGGAGGGTAGCCTGGAGGCTCTAAAGCAGATTTGTGTGTATCAAATCAGAGAACTCAAAATTATGGCTATTGAATGTGCATTCACTATTAGCATGTCCTGCTCTCACCCCCTTGTTTAGCTGTCATTAAGGTGTTATTTTGTCACGTTGCAGCTGGCAGAGTCGGGATGTATGCAGAAGCTGACACTGGAAGTAACTGAGAGTCATTTAAGGTAAAGCCACAACACTATTATTTCTTATACTCTAACAGGGGAAGGAATTGGAATGGAGCAGCTTATTGTAAAGGTATTTACCAATGACTCTTCTTTTTGGTACCAGCCAGTAGCCCCTGTTCCACGAACATAGAGGAAGCTGCTTTCTCAAGCTGTTGCATGGTGTTTTACGGGTGCTGGGATGTGCTGTGTCACTGCTATCACCCAAAGGACCTGGCTTGGCACCCAGGGGTGGGGGAGAGCCCATACTCACCTGCACAGCACCATTTAGAGACAGGGACGGGTGCCCCAGGGACAGCACCTGTGTGCAGCAGGGCAGGGGGCAGGTACAGATCTAATGCCAGATACTAGGTTTTGCCTGATTTCATTGGAGTCTTAATGGTCTAGATTAACTGCAGTGAACAGCAGAAGATTAACCTTAAAAAACATGAAATCCCTGCAGTTTATCTGTAAGAAGCAAGCTATTAACTTTGCACCTCTCTAAAGTGCAAAAGGACATAAATGTTCTTCTAAAGAAAACGGAGAATTAAATCAAGATAATAAAATTCTCGTGGTTCCTACACAGGCACTAAATTTAAATCGAGTTACTGTTGGAAAAGGGCCAGTAGTCTGCCCATGTACAGCCACTACCTCAACCATCAAAAGAAAAGGAACGCCCCATAACCTGCAAGCCAGTCATGCAGCTTCTCTTCTCCAGGAGAGAAAGTCTCCTTCCAAACTTTTTCCATTTTTATTACCTGAAAAAAAGGTTTATCCTCTGCCATATTAATGCTCCAGCTTATATATTTATACAGGAGTTACTGCTAAAGTTGCAATCACAGGACACAAGGGTGTACTTCAGCTTCAAACAAGGAGCAACACAATGTCAGATGATGATGTGGGACACCATATGACAAATTTTTTAATGGCATTAGTTATAAATGTTTTAATACCATCCACCGCTTCATAAAACCTAGACCCAGAGCTTCGCCATTGCTGACACTTTTGCAGCAGTGAAGCACTCAAATAATTTCTCTGTGGCATGAAGCCTTTCTCCCAGTGTGTATCACCACCTTGAAGGCTTCAACATCTCCTTCCATAGAAACCTCAGCACACAGTCCTACATTTCTGTGAGTATGATGTTTTTCGGTTTTATATTTTTGAGGTGATACAGCTCGAACTGAGGAACTAAGAGCAAGCATATCAGCATTCTGTAGAAATATACGAATGTATTTCATCTCCAGCCCATCATCAGCACCCAATTTGCTTGTCCTGTACAGACATCTCCATGTCTAGAGCCTTGACTTCTGAAAATTCTGGATGTTCACATTAGACTATTTAGTATATTTTTTTTTATTAGAAATTAGTCTGTGTTTATCCAACTCAAAATTTCCTCCGCTGTTTTTTTCCGCTTTTTCAAATAATTCAAATCCATCTGGAGTCTTTTACAACCTTCTGCAATTTATGCTAATCTTGAACAGATTTCATTTTGTGATTAGTCACTTCTTCCTGCAAATCAGCAATTGGAAACATTGAACTAAGACTAGTTCTTGGACACAGTTGTCTATCTTCTTTAAAGAATTTATATTTGTTAGAGAATTTTGCTCTCTATCCACAATTAAAAGGGTTTTCTTTTTTTCCACTCACCAAAAGTAAAATAAAAATACAATGTGACTTCTGTGCTGATCCTAAAGCACTTTACAAGGAGGGCACAATTCCTATGTCATAGATTCAGGGACTGATGCACTGCATGGCAAAGGAATGTGTTGCAAGGACACAACAAGCCATTTGGAGGGGAAAAGTATGCAAGACCCAGGGGCCCATTCAACTAAACCGTCTCCTACAGTACTTCTGCTTACATGCTATTCACCACTGACTCATAACTGTCCACTATGACTTGGGAGCCTCCATCAACTAAACCTATCACAGAATGATTTTTATAGAATTATAAATTCATTTTGTCAATCTTAATAGTAGTTGCTCAAACAAGAAAGTAACAAGATTATACAGCCTCTAAAAAGAAAGGAATTCAAAGCTATACCACTGGAGTAGCAGATCACAATGCTCTGACATCCATCTCAGCTCCAATATACATCTAGATTGAGACCAGTGTCCTCTGCAACTTCACCATCTACTTCCGCCTCATGGTTCAGTGTCAATATTTCTGTCTTGTAGGAGACAACTCTGCCCTGGAGCACCTCTCCCACTTGGATCAGCTTTGCTCCTGGGCATTGCTGAGCAGCCTCTCTTATGAGGAGGTCATGGGGAATAAGCCTCATTAACATGAACAGAAGTCCAGTGGTCAACTGTCTTGGCACACCATCAGAAATGTGTGTATCAGCCTGTGAGTTTTTTAAGTCCCAAATCTGCCACATTATTGTGCTGATGACTTCAAGCAATCTCTACTGCAAGCTTCAAAGGCCCTTGTGTGATTAGCACATACAGCTCATGTTACTCCCCAAAGGAGCTCGGTCCCTTCTGAGATGGTGTATGATACCATCACCGTATCAGTCTAAAATACACTGAATTGAGCTTCAATGAGAACTCTGGGAACTTAGGCAGAGAGTAGTGGCATACTGGAACACGCCAGGACACTACGTGTCAGGACACCTGCTTTTTGCTATTGGGTAACAGCAAACTGTCAAGGCTCGCTCTTCTGCTTTAGTCAAAAGGCAGATTCTTTCACAGCTTGGGATCCCTCATACTGTGTTGGGTATCATTCTAATAATGGTGTACTGGAAAAATGCCATCTGCTGAGCAGCAGAGCATGGGCTCCATTCAGCCTGATCGCTCAGGCATCAGGAGCAGTCACAGGAGAGGCACGTGGAAAACAACCAGTCCAGGTCTCCTCTGGAGCTACTGGCTGACCAGAAGGGCTGTCATTACAGCAGTATTGTAAATTTGCCAAGAAAAAATAGGGGACAATAAACTACCTACTTGGGATGCATTCCCAAGATTGTATTTGTAAGAAAACAAGAGAGACGCAGCACAGTACCCTCAAAGTAAGTCCCTGTGAGCCTCTGTCAAACACTGCCAGGTCTGGCAGCCCTACAGCTGGCAGCTCTCAGTCTCCAGAGAACTGGGCACTTTGTAACGTAAGTCAGCCGGGCATGATCAGAGAACTCGCCAGTGAGCCTAATTGGCGACTTCCCCACGAACTGGTACGGAGCAATTGCAGAGCTGCTCCACACTGCTCCGTGTATGACCTAGATTTAGCTGCACACCAGAAGTTTTCTTGTCAGTCCTGACTCCTGCCCTGGCCCAGAACTCTGCCAGGTAGTACATTCGTCCCAGCCAACACATTGGACAACGAGGAGAGTGGCTTTCCCATTAAAAGGCAGCCAAATGGTGTCTACCTACAATCAGAAAGAGAAGGCTGCAAATGATGCAGCCCGAGTTCAGTGGAGCTATGCCAGCTTATACCACTAAGCATCTAACCTATAAATCCCATTAGTAAGTTTAAATAAGTCTAAGAGGAAATGGTGTCAGATTTACCATAGACCCTCATTCTTTTTGGAGTTCTGTCAGTACTCTCCCTGCTGGGCTGAGCCTGTCACCCATGGCTGACACTGCTGGCTGTGCATCTTAGAGGCTTGTACCAAAACCAGTCACTGGCAAAAATAACTTCCATAATATTTTCATTAATGTTGTGTGTCTGTAAGGTGCTCTTCTTTTCTTTTTCCCTCTTTCTCTTTTTATTTTTTCTCCTTTGATTCTTTTCCAAATTTTCCCTATTAGTTATTAACTAAATGCCAACTCACTGTGTATTTGGTAATCAGATTAACTGCTAATACCTGCCTAAAGCAGTCAACATTGATTAAAAGAAAGGATGGCCATTATGTTATTTTTAATACAAATGATTTAGGTCCTGAGGCTCAGATTGAATTAAAGGAGAGATCAAATTAATGAGGGAGTGAATTAAATTAGAAACATCTGATTTCAATACTTCCTACATCTCCAAACTGCCAAAAGAAGACAGTGGTATGGTTGTGAATTTATGTTATCCCATGAAAAGGTACAAAGAACATCTTGTTTTAACCACATCTGGGAAGTGGGCCTTATCACGGCTCTAGTTAGACAAGTGCTCAAAATCTGTAGCAATTTTGAAAGGATATATAACATAATAGCAAAAGATTCCATCTGAATACTAGCCACAAGGTCACTGCTAATTTCTTATTTCACACAATGTAGATTTCCGAAGGGCTATCTGTTCACCCACACCCTCCCACATACGCATGTGCACACAATTGCCACAACGGAGAATTGGAGACGTGGGTGCACACAATCCCTGAAAGCAAAGCTGAGTCCCACATTGGGGATACAGGCAAATTTAATATAGTCATCCAGTTATTAAGATTGCTTTTTAATAATTTTATATTTCCACACTTGCCAAAGTGTCTTAATGAGGGGCATGATGTGAAAACACTTCACTCGTTTCTAATTTGGATGCATTTATTAGCTCTAAATAGCACAGGGAAGGAAGACTTCAAGTTGCTCTCTACAGGGAGCAATCAGTGGGCTCAGGACATGGTCTGGACTGAACTGAGCTCCTCAGTTTTAAAAGTGGTCTTTCTAATCCTACTTCTTATCCTACTAATCATCAAGAATCCCATTACTATTCCTGCCCTGCATCTGACTTTGTCATAGAAGTGCCTGTGTTGCAGTGTCTCAGTCATTTTAGTGAGATTCTAAACTGCTTTTGAGAAATGCTTTAACTGACTTCGATTGATTGTTTATTATCTCCCAATCATAAATGCTAATTACATAGCTGAGAAGATTGGTTTGTCTTTATTGCCATACTTTCACATAGAAATGTAGAAAATTAATTTTTTTATGATTTCAATGAATTTCCTTTGTACTTTGATCCAGTGAGTGCAGAGAAGAGATTATTCCTTCCAGTGTGGTTAAATGTGAGAGCCTGCTTTACAAAAGCAATAAGCAAATCAAGAGAAAAATCTTGGCATCCTGAAGTTATGACCTAATTCTATCCTTCACTGCATTTCCTCCTCTCTCCAAAACATGTTAAGTTCAAAATAGCTGCCCTTATACAAAACAGTTCTTTTCTCTACTCAAATAGGTCACTTTATTCAGGCTATAACTGCATATAACCCTCTGAAAGACAAAACATCCATAGTGCTCACCCAACCAGTGCATGGCGAGGCTCTGGAATGTCTTACATCTCTGGAAAGGGGCTTCCTTGTGGTAAACGCAGCTGTGTTTTACATTAAAGACAAAATTACTTTTCCCTGTTGATTTGAAAAATCAACTGCAATTACAGTCAGAAAAAATGCCCAAGTTCAGTGTGCAATTCATTGGACTCCAGACTCAGAGAATCCCCCTGCATGTGGCAGATCTCTGGCTTGGCAGGAGTTTGCATGCACATGGAGGCTCCATTCTGGATGGAGACCTGCATCTTACAAAGCTGCATCTTTTGTCTGTGGAGGTTTGAATGTAAATTAAGATGGCTCCACTGAAGGCCACAGAGCTATGCCGATTCAAAACATCTCAGAGCCCAGTTTATGGCATGTAGATGAAAGATATGAAAGGAGCAGCTGTAACATATTCTTACGTATGTGCCGAGTGTGTCAGATGGTAAAACAGCATGGCCATGGGCCTAGGAAGCCCTAGACAGTTAAATTACTTAACCATAAACCTCAGAAGTTAAGAATGTCTTAATGAAACGTCTCAATGAGACACTAGAACAACTCCAGGAAGACCTTATAACAGCCTTCCAGTACCTGAAGGGGGCCTACAGGCGAGATGGGGAGGGACTCTTGATCAGGGAGTGTAGCAATAGGACAAGGTTTTAAATTGAAGGAGGGGAGATTTAGATTAGATACTTGAAAGAAAGAAATTCTTTACTGTGAGGGTGGTGAGACACTGGAACATGTTGCCCAGAGAACCTGTGGATGCCCCATCCCTGGAGGTGTTCAAGACCAGGCTGGATGGGGCTTTGAGCAACCTGGTCTGGTGGGAGGTTTCTCTGCCCATGGCAGGGGGGTTGGAACTCAATGATCTTTAAGGTCCCTTCCAACTCTAACCATTCTATAATTCTAAAAGGTAGCAGATCCCTGGCAAAGCTATCCTATGGAGGGAGCCACGGTTGGAGGTACCAAGGTTCAGTGGCTGGCCACCCTGCAACCATGTGCCTCAGCAACTATACCACACAGTGAGGTGAGCAAAGGATCTGCAGCAAGCAGGGTGCTTGCTGTGAACAGAGAGCTTCACATGCCCCACATCAATACTGCCTTGTCCCAATGTTCTGGTTGTTCAGAATGGGAAAGGGTAAGAAATGCAGCCTCACCAGGCTGGCACCATGTTCCTTATAGGGTCAATAAACTGCATCTGCCCTCAACGCCGACCTGCCGCTTCCCATTAGGTGTGGGTAAAAGGAGCTCCTTGTTACCCTCAAGAAAAGAACAACAGGATTCCTGTCCCTTTGTACCACCCAGGTTATTGGGAGTACTAGTACTCCAACTGTCAACGAGAGAAAAGAGAACAAAGGTTTATAGGTCAAATCCAGGAGGGTCAGGACTGTCCTTGTAAGTATATTTCAAAGGCACTGTGTTATTACAGTTACGAATTTCCAAATTCAATCTTTTGTCTCTGTTTTCACTGGGTTTTATTGTTGTTTTTTAACCAAAATCAATAACAGTAGTCTAGCATGTGTTCTCCCTATGTGTTCTCCCTGAGCTTTCAAATGATGAAATACAGATTTCCTCAATGGTTTATGGAGCTACTGGTTTCTGTATCTACAATGGGGTTCACCCCTTATCAAATTAAATCTCAGTATAAAGTTCTATTTTAACATTCAGCAAGTTCTCTGCTCTTCCAAAATATCCTCACAGCCTACTTGCAGGCTTCACAGCCACGCAAGCTGACATATATGTCATGCCAGCTCGCTTCATCAGAAAGCAAAGGACTTTGGACACCGTGGGAGGGAGATTTATACATTGCAGTATCACTGGCGAATGATCTGGCAAATCACTGATCATCACTGGCAAAATCTCTGATCCTCATCCTTCCCTTACACCCCTGTCTGCTTCAGCAGAACAGGCCATCAGATAAACCACCGGCACCCTACTATTTCTCACCTACAATACTGAGTGATCTCGTAACCAGCTCAGTCCACTGTGCCAAATTATAACAAACCGTTCTCTAATGAATTAAGAAAGCTGCTACATGAAAAAAAAAAAAAAAAGAGCCTTAGTAACAGCATTTCATTCCTGCAGCGTTTGTGTGATTACTGCTAGAGGAAGAACTTCATACGCTGTGTCTAGACATAGACACATGATGGTTTTGCTAAGTCCATGGACTATTCTGCTGAAACAAAGGAGGTATATTTTCTTCAGTAGTAAGGAAACTCATGTAAGTGATTCAGAGATCCACAGCTGCTGAGGTGATTGCCTGAGATGTGTGGGATATAGAGGATTTATGGGTTAAAAACATGAGATTCCAGTCAATTACCTTGAGTTTAAGATGAAATAGAACTGTGCTGAAATCAATGGTACTACGGTATGATGCATTGGAGAATTAAGCTCCGAATCTTTTTACCTGGTCTTTGCTTACAGGAAAACTAAAACCTCTCGGAGTCTTAACTGTTTCTGTGACAAGACTGCTCAAAATCCATGTATCCATAAATAGTTAAAGCACCCAGGGATTATGGTCACAAATGGATCACCCAGTTCATTGTTTTTTGTGGAACCAACAACCACCACGTTATACCCTACAGCGAAGTGGCGCCTTAGATTTCTCCTGTGTTTTTTCTGTAGCGAAGTGAATGTGGCATTATATGGGACAGCTGCAAAATAGAGGACAGACTGGATCAGTGGGCAGCAGAAGCAAAAGGCACAGACTGAACTGCTGTCTCAGCCAGGCAGGAAGATGGGCAGCCAAGAAAGGCTGGGTGCCAGATAATGATCTATGGCTTGCTGACTACTACCAGGACCGGGACTGTAAACAGCGAGCTTTGCCTGTGGAGCCCTTCCCGGATAAAAGGAAACCATGCCTATATAGTCAGACATGAGGAGAAGGCCACCAGCAAATCCTCCTGCTCATCTGCACAACTAAGAATGACAACAGCCAAACCCTGGAAATTGGAATGAAAGCGTATTTCTGAGCTTGCGAGAAAGTTGTATATGGCAGTGAGAACACAAGGAGCAGGTCTGCTAGGAAATATCGACTGACTCACTGTCTATGATGTGGCAAGGTACATAAATCCCTGCTTTGGGATCCTGCTGTGCAGAAGTCACCAGATGGTGCTGTACATACAGACTTGAAAGTTCTTTATCTTAACATGGGAATGTATACGGTCTTTGAGGAAATACATTGTTCTTGTTATTTTTGTGAAGCCTTTCCTTTAAAGTTTAATTTGCATCTCACGCTTTCCATCTCAAGTCACGTTTGGTTAAGCTGTTTATTCAGAACAGTCTTGGTGCTGGGATTTTGAAACGGAATTTACAAGCGTGACATTTGCAGCCAGGTCTGCAGAAAGTATGAAAAATATGGGAGAAATGCATAAGCTGCACTAAGAAAATATTTAGTCATATATTTTTTATCTCACTTATTTTGCCTGCAATGGGAAATACATATGCAAAGCCTGAAAATCTTCTGCCTTACAGTGAATATGTGACATCAGTCCATATAAATGGTACCGTGTAATAAAAGAAATCTTCTCAGGATGTGGTGAGGATTAAATAATACTAGTAAGGTACTTAGGCTTTTCAGATTAAAATAACTACAGAATAGCATAGCATTCTTATCTATTATTAATATAATGCCAATTGTATCCATCTCCTACTCATCTTCTCTCTGAAATGCTATAACCATCCTGCTTCAACTAATCAATAATTTTAAGACAATCAGCAGAAATATTCAGAATACGGATTCCTCTTTTTCTCCTTCATCACCCTTTGAGAAAGGATTCATCTCATTAAAATATATATTACAAGTCATATTGCTACGGCTTTGAATATCAGGAGAACAGAATTATTAGGGAATGGATTCGTTTGTCTCCTTGAAACTTCGAGAACTGTCCAGTAGATGGCAGCAAATAGCACTCCAGGGAGTAAGATCCCCTCAAGGTGAAAGCCTGCGAGGTGCTAAAGCACCCTCAGTGCTGGCAATGACACGGTTTTATCTTCTGCCCATTAGGAACTAAACTCATTTATTTTGTTCTTTGCAGAGAGACAGAGAGAAAAAAAGCCACGAGACTTTCACGACGTTACACTCAACCAGTGTGTAACATGGTAAAAATATAGTGGCACTTTTAAAGTAACTTGTCATTTTCATAAAATTTGTAATTAATTTAATCATTTATTTCCCCAAATGAAGGCTATCGCTATAGGTCCCTTTGCATAAATCAAGATGGCCATTAAAAATAGTTTCAGGAGGAGAGCAATTTGTTACGAAATGAAGGTCAATCTCATTAGATCACTGTAGCAGGCACCCTAATAACATCCTGGCAGAAACGAGGTATCTCATTACAGAAGTTGTATTTTGTTTGAAATATTAGGTCGTCCTCAAGTGAGCACTAAAATACACGTAATATTGGATGACATAAATTACTCCGCTGAAAAAAGTGGCCTAACACAGAGGTGCTAAAACATTGAGGAGGGAACTACGCAAAGCTTGACGTTTCCTGTTTTTTCTAGCTGGATTCACCTACTTGATACCAGTTTGTGTTGTTGCTACTTCCAGATACTGAGCAACAGTTGGCTTTCCAGAATTATACAGAGTGCGGATTTCAGACTGCGACTCAGCAAACTACAACTGGTAAGGAAGATATTTAATTTTCCTTCTAACAGCTGAGGAGGACTAAGTATCTGCCAGCTAGGAAACACCAAAATTTAGAAGGGAAGAGAGACATTTACAGAAGGAAGTACTTTTACTTTAATTATCCTTACCCATTTGGAAAGTACCAAGTGTTTCTTTCCAGACCTTTCACTCTACTGGAACTGAATGTATGGATGTGTTTAAACACTCCTCCGGAGCTATGTCACAGCACTTAACACCTGGCAGGATTATGTTGAGCATCTACTCCAAGACAGTCGACAGTAACCATAAAGGTATCACCCTGACCGTTCATAATGAGATAGGCAGAATATCCATGGGAAGGAGCTCAACAGTTACAGGAGTCCTGCTTTCCAGAAGCTCCAGACCTCCTAGATATCAACTAAGGACTCGTAGTACACCTTTGAGGAACACCAACAGCCTCAGGAAATTGTGAGGCAATCAGAAAAACAGGTTACATGAATTTCCCAGTATCATAAATTAATCCATCCATTGCTTTAACTGCAACACCCTCTTTTCTCTCAGTATAATGGGGTTAACCATTAGTCGACTGCAAAGATCATTGTTAAAAGGTGTGTGTACAAACACAGATGCTAAATCTTGGAGCAGCTCATAGCAGCTACAGATGGCACCAAGAGAACAGTTTGGTAGTGCTGTTTTGCAGAAGGCATCCTTGCTAACTGGTTTGTGACTATAGCTTGTTTTTTAGGGAGTGTCAGGGTTTTTTTGAAAAAGATTTATCAATTTTCCGAACAACATCAAGAAATACCAGTTACAAGAATGAAATATTTCAATGCTATTTTCTTCAGAAGCACTTCAGCTGCAGATTATGCAATGAACTCTGACAACGGTACTTAGCGTCTGAGGCAGGGAGGCCCCACACCACCTTACAGAGACACCCCAAGCCCTTGTGTCCCCCAAGCCATGCCCCCAGCATGTGCCACCACATAACCAAAATGAAGTCATACCCATCATGTAATAGGGACACAGGGACATGCATGTTGGATGATGTGCCCAGGCAGTGCTTATATAGGCCGAAGTGTAAGGGAGCCTATTTATTTTATGTCTTTCTCCCTGTCCCTGACTTACTGTCTTGTCTTTACATCAGCTTTAAAACTTTCTCTTTTCTTTGCGAAACACTTTCTTAGTAGGTAAAACACAAACTTAAATAGCCAGGGTGAGAGAGTTGTGAACTGGCTTGAAGTGGATGCTGTAAAAGGGAAAAGGCAATACAGACATACAGGATACGCACAAAGAAGAGGCATGGCACGGTACAAAGAGCACAAAAGCTTACAGAGGATGACCTTAGCTGAATTTTGAACAAAAACCAACCAGTGATGATGGTTTATATAGTATCTATTTAGAGCATATTAAATTCATACTAGAGGAAGTGGTTTAAAAGAGTGCACGTGTTTCATTACTCTTGAGAGACACGTGGCTTTAGTTAATAGCAATAACTGCACTAGAAATCTGTAAGAAATCATGCACACTTTTGGCTGAGAGCTGCAGGGAACAGTAACAGTTTAGAGTCAGGAGAGCTCATCTGACCAAATACCTAAACTGCTCATTTTGGGTCCTCAATGTTTATGGGACTGAGAGGTGTCCCTCCAGGATGTGATCCATTTCATCTTAAGCACCTTTTTTAGGATGGGATGAACCATCCTTTCACTTTCCATTGATTACAAAAGCATCCTGGGGAGGTAGCTCACATTGCCAGTCAAGACTAGACAGAAACTGGTGAATATCAACTCAGGTGAAACACATTCCAGGTTCTTGGAGGGTGAAGTCTGAGGAGCATTTCTGCTGAAAGCAAATAAACAACCCAACTTGCCCACTCTTCATTTCTGCCTATGAATGGCCCTGACAGGTTGGTGCATATTCTCTTGGCGACCATCCAGTGAACGGAACAGAAAATACAGGTTAAAAATACAACTTTTTTTTTTTCCCGAGTTATTTTTTACCATAATCTGCTCCCTCGTCTTGGTCTCTATGGTTACACAAATACTTATCTTGGTACCTTTGTCGCTGCCATGTGAGGAAGGGTTAGGGAGAACAGAGAAGCCAGCAGAAGACTGCTGAAGCTGACGCTGCTGCAGAAAGGGAAATCTCATCAAACTATGCTCTGAGATTTCACAAACCTTTCCTTTTCAGAAGGTCTGCTTTAAGAAGTTCCCATCCTCCAGTCACATTTTCAGCAATGCCCAGCTGTTTGTGAATATCAAAGCATCACCCTCTCTTCAAATAGTTGCACTGGCCCAGCTGGAATGGGAGAGGGGCAGTGCAGGGAGAGGAGCGGATGCCTGCAGGAGTGGAGACAAGAAGGGCTTTGTTAGCAGGCTCTGCTGCCAAAGGAAAAGTAATGTTATACTGAAGCCACTTTCAAGGATATAGATGCTGAAAAACAAGCTGATGGGAGCTGGCAGGGAGCTCATGCAGAAAATGTAACAATGGGGGAGTGAGAAGGGAGAAGATGGTATTTGCAGTTCAGTGTAAAGGACTCCAAAGAACAGAATGGACAATGCCATGATTTCTCCCTTTTTCGCCAACCTACACCTACTTCTTAATAAAAAAAATTGTTAATGCACCTCTGAGGAAGCTGCCAATAGCAGTGACATGTTTCTAAATAGAATTTTTTCATATCTTGCTTTTTGAATTATTATATCAGTCCTTTGGATCTATATGCAGAATTGTTTCAGATTCTGTCTAGCATGAGGTTTTTAGCTTCAAACTGGTTTTCTGTGGTGCTTCTCAGATCTGAAAGGTCTCCCTCCAGCATACAAACCCTTACCATGACACCACAATGACTGGTATCAAATCTGTGTTAGAATAAATCAGATTAGAGCACAGAAACATCCTGCATGCCATCCAATGTACTTGAACAAGGATATATTATTACATAATTAGTTCATGAAAATTGTATTTAAATGAAGTGTATATGTGTGTGTGTATATTTCTTCATTATTGAAAATTGTATTTCATGTAGGTTGTCAGATGATAAATGATGTAAAGAAAAGAAAAATAAACTAATCCCAACCTTTTTTTTCCCCCCATCTCTGCCATGAACAGTGCTCCTTCTACATCCCTCCTGTGCCAATAAAATGGACCTTGCTCCCAACATTTGATCATTACCTGAGAGCTCACAGTGTACAAGTCCATCAAAAAATGAAGAAATGCATGGAGTGACTCCTATGAGATCATTTACTACCAGTGAAAGGCAATCAATGGATTGCAAGTCACGACTGGCATTCCTGGGAGCTACAAAATCAGATTGGGGGGAATCAAAGTGGTAAGAGATCTCTCCTGCTCCAGAGTACATGAAAGGCTGAATTTCACCATTGCTTCCCTCCCTATTCAACAGTAATATTGACAGTACTACAATACCCTGACAAATGAATGCTCTTGTTTGCTAACTGCAATTCCAAATGTATAATGAAAAGATCGATTAGGAAAATGTTTATCAGGTAGTAAGTAATTTTTACTATGCATCCTTCAACGTTCATAGACCTTTCCAGGTTATTATACGTTTCAAAGTATCAAAGAAGCTTATGATTACCTCCTTGGGACCTGGCGCAAAGCATGAGATTCTTCTTTACTACCTAATTCATTCAAATGGAGTTAACTCATTTCTATTACATTTACTACGTTGTTTGTCCCAAAAGCAAGAATACAGTTTTTCTTTTCTAATGCATGCCTGCAAATGGCAATTATTACTGCTGTGGAATTGTCTACAGGCCTGTCTAGATCAGTGAATTATACCAATCTAGACTAAATTGCATCAATGCCAAGTGCACTGTGCCCACAGAATTTAGCTCCCAGTGTTTATATGAAAAAAATGGTGAGTTGAATCAGGCATAATTAAACTGAAGGGCAAACTACATCAAAATTGTATCGGCTTGCACACTTGTCTCTGCACTTCCAAGTCTGCAGAACGACTTCTCAAGCCACTTAGCTCAACTAGCCATTCAGCCAACCTGTGTGGTCTGTGTCAGGATGGCATCTTAGATTAAATGCTAGAGATTGAATTTTTCTGAGTTTACAAATTATGCAGTGAGTATCTTGCTACCACACTTGCATTCTGCATTTGGGAACTTTGGGCAACTGTTGCCCTGCATCTGTCCTTAGCCTTTGATCCTCTAGCTCTCTCAAAAGAAGTGGAAGTGCAGGATATCCTTATATACATTCCTGGCCACATTTCTGAAAATATTGCTAAGATGACAGTCACAAGCTGAATGTTGTGAAATGCTGAATAAAAATTCTCTGAAGAATTTCAAAGAGGCTTAAACTGCATTAAAGACAAAAGCACAACTCAGCAGTCAAGCTACCTGTCTACATCAAGAAAGGTGGAAAAGATCTAAGCAGCAAAGCTGTGCTGGAGACAGTTCAGTCCGATTCAATCAAGCCAGCTATTGAAACTGCAGCCAATTTTTCAACTACTTGTTACAACCTGTTTCCAGCATGCCTTGCTCCCTGCTCTCCTGGGAACTGTGTTGCCTATCCTCAGTTCAGCAAGCCCTCCCTCCTCCTCCACCTGCGCAGGCAAAGTGCTAGAATTTCCTGCCTACGTCCCCATGTAGGAAGGAGGGGCAATTTCTGATGGCATCTTACTACTCATCCCATCTTTCCCCTAAACATCACTTTACTGGCATGCCATGCTTGGTATGAGATGCCAGCACGGGCATACATTTTATACCAGAGAGAGTCTTTGGATTTGAACTTACAGAGACTGTTGATACCTAAAAGTTTTGCATGTGTTCTCTGAAGAACGAAGAGCATTTTGCTGCACAAGAGCCTGACAAAAACCCTGACAAAGGCTCCATACTGGCACTCCCTATCAGTCAGCTTTCTATGCATGAGAGCAGCGAGACAGGACTGCAAGGAAGAATGCCAGGCACTGTTATATTTCCTTTTCTTCAGGAGCCATGCTTAGCAGAACACTTGGCATTTATCTTTTTCTTCATGCTTGATGTCGCCATCTCAGGCAACATGAGTCCAGCCCACACAATCCCTCTGCCAGTTCAAAAAAAGATGGAGTGCCGTCTCTCCATTCCTCCTCTCTGCCCAGTGCCCTTTGCCACCCTCCCCATGAGACCCTTTTGTTCCCTGCACGTATGAACCTGTAATCCCATCACAGGCCCTTGCGTAACTGCGCTTGTCTCCTCTCCACGCATGAAGTCCTAGCCCTGCTGCATCCTGTTCATCATTCTCAGTCATCAAAGCTAGATGCAAGAAAAGAAACCAAAGAGCATTTACTGAATGCCAGGTCCTGTGAATCTGTAGCAAAATACATACTGTGTTGTGAAAGTAGAGAAAATTAATACAGAAAATCAGAGCAGGCTGTTAAGTTCAACATTGAACTCGTGTAACAGCATTGCTGTACCAGAATCTTTGTAAGAGTTTTTAAATATCTTATTAATCCTTTTTCTATCAAACTCCTCTTAGAAAGCCTTTTTTTCTACCAAGTCTCAATGGCATTTTTGACGGTGAAATCTATATACATTTTTTAAAATACCATATGTCACAGAATTGGAATATATAAAGCACAAACACAGCACATTAAAAAGTAGAAATTACAGGACACAATCACAGTCTAAATGCCACTAATTCAATCCAAAACCATATTAATAGTGCAACCAACTTTAAGCGTACCTTCTGGGTATATAAATTAATTTTTAGTGACAGAAAATGGTCTGATATTGCTGCAAGATTGGCAAGTTTCATCCATGAGCATATAAGGACTGGAAAAGAAAGCTGAAAAAAGACTTAGTATCTCCATGGTATCTGGGATCTGGTTCTGGATATAACTTCCCAAAATTGTAGGAGGAAAAAAACCTAACTTTGCTACCATGGAAACAGAACAGTGGAATATAACTGATTGTTACTTGTCTGCCTTTACAAGACTGATCCTTGAAATACTAAGGCCCTCAATAACATGGGTAGTTTTGTTTCCACTCAAGAAGTAAATCTGCTAGAAAAGGAACAAGGAGAAGCTATTGAGCGAGCTCACCAAGCAGGGAAGGCAGCTCAGGAATGACAGGTATTTCTAGGAAAAGCTGAGGATTAGAGAGGAGAAACAGTACAAAAGAAAGATCAAGAAGGAAGATACCATGATGCCAGAAGAAATAGGGGAGGAGGGGTTTGATTTGACTAGTG